>NW_028261389.1:16550260-16662760 GCF_051295495.1 Thamnophis sirtalis
GAGAAAAAGGAAATAAGGTAAACTACCACAAATGGTTCATCTGCAAGAAATTTGGGGCATCTCTTGTCAGTGGAACTCTAGAAAGTAGCTTCTAAATAGGTGAAAACCAGTTTTGGAATGATTGTTTCCATCTCTCTAACCAAACTTCCTTCCTTCTTTCACTTCCCTTTTCCTCCCACCCTCCCTTCTTCCCTTCTGTTCCCTTCCCCTTCCCTCACTTCCCTTTCCCTCCCTCCCTTTCTTCCTTCTTCCCTTACGTTCCCTTTTCCTTCCTTCCTTCCTTCCTTCCTTCCTTCCTTCCTTCCTTCCTTCCTTCCTTCCTTCCTTCCTTCCTTCCTTCTCTTCCCCTTCCTTCCTTAATTGTTCTCATCCCCTTCCTTCCTTCCCTTCCTTCCCTTCCTTCCCTTTCCTTCCCCTTCCTTCCTTCTTCCCCTCCCCTCCCTCCCTCCCTTTCTCTTCCCCTTCCTTCCATTCCCTCCCTCCTTCCTTCCTGCCTTTCCTTCTTCCCCTCCCCTCCCTCCTTTCCTTTCCTTCCCTTCCTTTCCCTTCCTTTCCCTCCCTCCTTCCTTCCCTTCCCATCCCATCCTTCCTTTTCCTTCCCCTTCCTTCCCTCCCCTCCCTCATTCCTTCCTGCCTTTCCTTCTTTCCCTCCCTCCCCTCCCTCCCTCCCTTCCCTCCTCATCCCAACCCATCCCTTCCTTCCCTTCCCCTTTCTTTCTTCCCTCCCCTCCCTCCTTCCTTCCCTTCCCCTTCCCCTTCTCCCTCCCTCCCTCCTTCCTTCCTTCCTTCCTTCCTTTTTTCCTTCCTTCTTGGTATGGCTGACTATTGCAGAATCTGAATCCTGGACTTTGCCTTATTCATTGTATTCTTCTCAACAGCCTCCTAACTTTAAAAATTCTTTCTTTCCAGGTTTATTGGAGTGTGAAATAGCAGCATTCCAGAAATACAAGGATGACCTGGCAGCATTCCCAGCACTTGGATTTCCTATTTACACACTATTTTATTACGCCAATGTCATGAACAAACAAGAACTGCCACGGGAGTTCTGCCACAGAAGCATGGTGATTAATTTGCCCAGTGGGCTATTTTTCCCCTCAAGCTCAGCCCAACTGTACAAGCAGCAGCAGCAATATTAATAATGGGGGGAAAAATCCTCCCTGGGGTTCCAGTCTCACTGCAGTGGTCCCACATGCAGTGAGAATACCTCCTTATCTGCTCTCCATTTCTGCTGCTTGAGTGAAAACATCTGATTTACTTTTACAAACTCCCTGTTTATCGTCTCCTGCTCACCAATATTAAATGTAGTCTCACTGTTTCCATGGAAGAAACATAGAAACATATCTAAGAAATATGGAAACATATCTAAGGCGGTGGCAGAAGAAGGGTGTGTATGTGTGTGTGTGTGTCAACCTATTCTCCAAAGCATCTGAAGATAGGGCAAGAAGCAATGGGTGGAAGCTAATCAAGGAGAGAAACAACCTAGAACTAAGGAGAAATTTCATGAGAGTGAGGACAATTAATCAGTGGAACAGCTTGCCTCCAGAAGTTGTGAATGCTGCAAAACTGAAGGCTTTTAGGAAGATATTGGATAACCATTTGTCTGAAATGGTGTAGAACTTCCTGCCTGAGCAGGGGCTTGGATTAGAAGTCTTGCAAAGTTCCTCCCAACTCTGTTATTCTGTTAAGAGCAGAGGATGTGGAAGAATCTTGGCCGTGAAACCTCTGTTGATATAGAGAAATCTCATTACAAGAAGCCAACATGGAGATAGAAGTCATTGGTGCCATCTCTAGCCAGAAGAATAGGGCCCCAACAGATTTGTCCTGTTTTTAGTTCTGAAATCTAGGGAATTTCTGCCTTGCATTTCTGCAGAAGTTGCAAAAATGTTGGCATTGCTCCAGGCCTGTAATGTTGCAATCCAACGAATCTCTTTATGTATCTATTGACTCCAGATTTTGAGGTGGCCATGATTATGAACAGACCTGGTAAGAGTTTGCCTACTTTGTTTGGCTCCCTATCAACCATTTCTCCAGAAGTCAGCCTTTCTGGATGTTTTCCTCCTCCCATGGACTATTGTGGTGGTTAAAAAATCCCCAGAGACTCCAAACAACGATTTGCTGATTCAGAAATCCACACCCTACTTCTCAGTGCGCCTGAGATCATTATGGAAGTTTTTCTCCTCATCGTCCATCTTTCTAAATTATTTTGTACTGCAAACCAATTTTTTTCCCCTCTAGCATTACTAATACCCAGACCCCTCCTTCCAGTGATTACTTCTATCTTAAAGGAATCTTTGTTCCATCGTTTTCATGAATAACTTTTGAAAGAAAATAAACACCAACCATAAAGCATCTTCAAAAAGAACCAGAAGCAGACAAGATATTTGAGATATCTCAATGGTCGGATTCTGGATAAGCATTTGCTTGAACATCAAATATGATGAGGTGATCCAAGATTGAATGGCAATTGTTTCTAGGACTGCAACAGCTGGAAAAATTATTATCATGATGTCAAAACCAGTCAGGGATGCCTGTGATCACCCAGAATAGGACGCTAACAGAAGCTGAACATAAAACATAATGTGGCTGTAAAGAAATCTAACATGATTATAGGCCAAATGAATGGACAGAAGTACCGTTTCAAAGTCAGGGGAATAACAACTTTATTATATTCTGGACAAATCGGAGTCCATTGGAGTTGTAATAAATTTAAATACATGCATACATACATTTTCAGGAATCAAAAGCTCACTTGATTTGAGCAGAACTGTGGATAACGTCATGGAGACATTCATGTTATTTTCTTGGCAACACACTAAAAATAAGCAGTGTAGAGTAGAGTAGAGTAGAATAGAATAATACAATAGCATAGTTGGAAGGGACCTTGGAGGTCTTCTAGTCCAACCCCCTGCTTAGGCAGGAAACCTTATACCATTTCAGACAAATTGTTGTCCAACATCATCTTCAAAACGTCCAGTGTTGGAGAATTCACAACTTCTGGAGGCAAGTTGTTCCACTGATTAACTGTTCTAACTGTCAGGAAATTTCTTCTTGCTTCTAGGTTGCTTCTCTCCATGATTAGTTTCCACCCATTGCTTCTTGCCTTCAGGTGCTTTGGAGAATAGCTTGGCTCCCTCTTCTTTGTGGAAACCCCTGAAATATTGGAACACTGCTATCATGTCACCCCTAGTTCTTCTTTTCATCAAACTAGACGTACCCAATCCCAGCAACCATTCTTTATATGTTTTAGCCCACTTTGCTGTTGCCTGCATCCGGACTGTTTCCTGGACTTTTTAATCTAAAACCCAGAAATTTCCTGGTGGTGTCCCATCCAACTATTAACTTGGCCCAATATGGTTTAGCGTTTTCAAGGCCAGCTAAGATCAGCTTGGTGGTGCTGCATTCTATTTTTTTTTTCTTCTTCTGTTCAATTCTCAGAGGCTGCCTGGATCAGTGTTTTTCAACCTTGGCAACTTGAAGATGTCTGGACTTCAACTCCCAGAATTCCCCAGCCAGCGAATGCTGGCTGGGGAATTCTGGGAGTTGAAGTCCAGACATCTTCAAGTTGCCAAGGTTGAGAAACACTGGCCTGGATAAATCCCTGCAGTTTTCTTGGTAAGGGTTTTTGGGAAGTGGTTTCCCACTTCCTTCTTCTTAGGGCTGAGAGAAAGTAACAGATTGAAGGTCATCCAGCTAGCTTTGTGCCAATGGCAGGACTAGAATTCACAGTCTCCTGGTTTCTAGCCTGTTGCCTTAAACATAATACCAAACTGGTTCTCACTGTATTTTATACTGCATGGGAAACACTACATTCAATTTTAGGCTTGCACTTTAAGAAAACTGATGATGATTAGCAACAAAGAAGATTTATCTGAAAGAAGTAAGGATGAAAAGAGGAGGGTGGGGACTAATTGGAATGATTACACTATTCAAATATTTGAAGGACAGTGTGAGACAACCCTTTATTATGGGGTGGGAAACACTTTTGAGTGCTTGTGATTTATATCTTTGCAGATATAAACCCCGACTACATACACATCCTGCATTTTATTTAAAGTACACATTCTTTGGTTAATCTCTTCTTCTTTTTCACAATAATCCTTCTCAGAACTGGGCAAATCTGATTTTGTGAGCTATAGCAAACTCCATCAGACGCTCTTGTCAATTTTTCTTTTTAATCTTCTGCCGAAAAAGTAGGTCCTTTGGGAAAAGTGAAAGTTAAAAGTTCTGGGGTGGGGTGGGAAGGAGCCTTTAAACCCAAAGACTGTGAAATGTAATGAACTTAAAATTAAACCCACATGATCTCAATCAACCGAACTAATTCAAACCAAGAATACTTTTGTTCCAAGATTTTGTTTTCAACTTTATAGCCAGACAAATATTTCTTTGGCTCCTGAAGATGCAAATAATATGATCAGAGATGATAATTTATGGGATTTGCAGCTTGAGGTCAGAAGCCTACAATAACTATGCAAATAACTATGCAAATATATTGGTTTTTCATATAATTTTGTCATTTAGCCATACTTCTTATTTCAATTCTGACCTTATTTATAATGATTATTATGCAGCTTCTCAGAATATCTACATTAGCATTTTCACCTTAGCTTCTCTGAAACAATGACCTTGTGCTTACAGGCCTAAACTAAACCACCAATGGGGTTACACCTTTACCTTGGAAAAAACATGCTATCTTCAAAGTGGCTCACCTAAGCCCCAAACAAGGGTCTTCAAAAACAACACATACACACACACACACACACACACACACACACACAGTTGGCATAGTGGCTAATATAACTGCCTAACATGTAAAAACAGCCCAGGTTCAAATCCCAGTAAACGTATGGCTAGTTGATGAGTACTAAAAAGCTTGAAATAGATCTATCCTAGTCTTTATTTATTTATCAGCACAAATGCAACACAAAAATGGTTTCCTGCCTGGAAAGCTCCTAGGGTGGAGCTGAAAGGCAAAAGGGAAGCAGTATGCTCCCTCCCATATTTGGGCATACCAGGTGCTTTGACATTTATATATATATATATATATATATATATATATATATATATATATATATATATATATATATATATATATATATATATATATATATATATATATATATATATATATATATATATATATATATATTTGTGCTGATAAATAAATAAAGGGAGACTAGTATAGATCTATTTCAAGCTATTTAGCTCTCATCAGCTAGCCATACCCTTGCTGGGAATCGAACCTGTGCTATATTGCCTCTTAGACAAATGTGTTAACCACTGAGCTACAGAGCTCGACTCCTTATCAGCAAAGCCAGGGTGAAAGGTATATATTTAAAGTCACAACCCCTGGTATGCCCAAATATGGGAGGAAGATCACACTTCCATTCTCTGTCCTTCGGCTCGTCACAAGAGACCATCCAGACAGAAACCTAATATTTTTTACTGTTGCCTTTTTGTTACATTTGTTATATTTGTGCTGATAAATTATATATATATAATTTATATTTATATAGACTTCTGGGATGGGAGGGGAAGGAGGGGGAGGTCCCTCCCACCCCGCCCTGCCCCTCCTTCCCCTCCCATCCCAGAAGTCTCCACAGGGCCCATTTTGGTTGTGAGGTAAGTACAGGGCCTATGTGGAGGCTCGGGGAGGGGAAAAATAGGCCTCCCGGAAGTTACAGTACCAGGAGGAGGCAGTTTTTGCCCTCCCAGAGGCTCAAGGAAAGTCTCTGGAGCCTGGGGAAGGCAATAACTGGGACTCCGCCATAGTGCAGGAGGTTGACTAGGCCACACCCACCATGGCCACACCCACCCAGCATCTGGGAAAGGAACCCGTTGCTGAAATTTTTGAAGCCCACCCCTGAATATAAAGAATAGTGAAACGAATTTCTGCAGCTATGTTTCTGGATCATTGCTAGCTTGTTTTTTTTTAATGTGTTGCTCATTAGAACCTGATATTTTGACAATGCAGTTTATATTACTTTTGTTTTAATGGAAGCTATTCTTGGAAATTCTGTACATATGTTGAAGGGACACCAATGATCAACACAGAAAAAAAATAACAATTGATATTCCAAGGGGGAGGGAAAAATCCCCTAATTCACTGAAGTGGATTGAGAGGACATACCAAACCACAAATGTGAAGTACTCTCCTTCTGATTGCTCCGTCATGGTTTGTGACCGAGAGTGTGTTCTACAAACCTAGCCAATAATGGTTTATTCAATAAGTTATTATTAAATATTCTGAGGTTTAAGGAAACATAAACCAACCAGTAAGAGTTTTCCATGCAGGCCGCCAGGGAAATACTTTTAGGCAACAGGGATGAATGCAAAATTTCTCCTTGGGATTCTGGATCCCTGGAACCAGCCCTAATGAACCATCTCTGTATGAAGCCTTGTATTGAGATCATATCCTTTGGTGTCCCTCTTGGGTGGAAAAAGGTAATTTTAAGAAACATCAGGGAAGGAGGCAGCTCCTCAAAGTTTCCAACCAGGATTATCCACAGAGTGTGGTAATAAAAAGAAGTCAAGATGGCGGCTATAATAGAGATTCAATGATCCATCTGTTTTTTTTAACAGGTGGAGCTTTAATCTCACCATGGTGGCTGCCATCTTTACTTTTGTGATGACAACCTATGGACTCTGATGGTTCTAACTATCAACTCCGGCACTGGGATCATTTGCTGCTGGGTGGGTAAGAACTGGTCCAGTGGTGGGTTTCAAATTTTTTTAGAACCTCTTCTGTAGGTGTGGCCTGCTTTGTGGGAGTGGCTTGCCGGCCATGTGACTGGGTGGGCGTGGCTTGCTGGCCATGTGACCGGGTGGGCATGGCTTGCTGGCCATGCAACCAGGTGGGAGTGGCTTGCCAGCCATATGACTGGGTGGATGTGGCCAACTTGTAAAATGTGGTGAAACTCACTTAACAACACTCTTGCTTAGCAACCAAAATGTTGGCTTGGAAACTCTGGCATTGAAGCACGGAAGTCTTAAAGCTCTCAAGTTACAAGGCTCTTGCACCCCTAATCCTTTAGAAAAAAAAACCCAGGGATGCTCAAACTTGACAGCTTTAAGACTTGTGGACTTCAACTCCCAGAATTCCTCCTTTCGCTCTTCATCTTAATGATGTGCGGACGGGCGGGGGGAGGGAGCTGGAACCGGTTCTAAATGGCATTGTAGATTTGTGGGACCTCTTCTGTAGAAGAGGTTAGAACTGGCAGGAACCCACCCCTGAACTGGTCCCAATATTATGAATTTGAGGCTAGAAAGTGACTCCTTGCTATTAGGGATTGATTTCTCTTGGTCTTTTTTTGTGGCTGCCTGGAATAACAAACACACCAAGAGGGCCAGCCTGGTGCCATCTGCACTCCAACTCCCTCTAGCTGCAACCCGTCTTCTGCCAAAAGCTGGCTTGATCTGTGCCATGAACCCAGTGGTACATTTGTAGGTGTCCCTGAATTGCAACTTCCAGTGACTTCATAGGACTCAGCTGGATCCAGAAGCTCCCGAGACGTGCAGTCATGGGTGAATAACAAGGAGGACCATTCAGCGTCTTGGAGACAATAAAGACTTTGCATGCCATTGCCTCCTCCACCACCACCACCAGTCTCTCTCTCCTCCTCCTCCTTCCCCCATTCCAACGCTGCAGCCAAGGCGAGAGTTGGACTTCAGGCAAATGAATAGCAGGTTTGTTCCAGGAACTGCTCTTTCCCTCCCACCCAGCAAATGCTCTGGAGAATCCAGAAAGCTACCAGGACTTGATCTCTTGTGTGGGTTCAAGACGACTAAGGAGAAAACTTGGGGAGACTAAAGATGGGATCGGAAGGAGAAATGATCAACCTTCATGTGAGTGTTTCTTGGCCATGCAGCAAGAGAGAGGATGGGTAAGGAGCAGGTCCTAATTGCTTGCTCCTCATTTATCCTTTCCTAGTTTTTGTTCTGGTTTATTTTGATGCTTCTTTTTTTGAAGGGGGGGGTGTTTCTCTTTTGCTTTCTTTGCTCTCTCAATGGTGCTGATCATAGGATCCACACAGCCTATCAGTGGTGGGTTTCAATTTTTTTTAGAACCTCTTCTGTGGGTGTGGCCTGCTTTGTGGGAGTGGCTTGCCGGCCATGTGACTGGGAGGGAGTGGCTTGGCAGTCATTTGACTGGGTGGGCATGGGCAACTTATAAAATGTGGTGAAACTCACTTAACAACGCACTTGATTAGCAACCAAAATGTTGGCTCAGGAACTCTGGCATTTGAAGCACGCAGGTCTTAAAGCTGTCAAGTTACAAGACCCTTGTACCCCTAACCCTTTAGAAACCCCCCCCCCCAGGGGTGTTCAAACTTGACAGCTTTAAGACTTGTGGATTTCAACTCCCAGAATTCCTCCTCTCGCTCTTCATCTTGATGATGTGCGGACAGGTGGGGGGAGGGAGCTGGAACCGGTTCTAAATGGCACTGTAGATTTGTGGAACCTCTTCTATAGAACTGGCAGGAAGCCACCCCTGCATAGAAGCCTATCTTCTTCTCCTCCAGGGATTGATTAACTTGCCCTGATAATAAAGTTGAGAGGCAGGGAGATGAAAGGAGAGCTGTCAAGAGCTTTTTGAAAAGGACAAGTAAATGAAGACAACCTTGTTCTCTCCCTCCTCCAATCAGCTGGAAAACTCTGATTCCATCTCTGCTCTTTCTCAAAAAGCTCTTCTGTGCTTGATTAAGAAAATGCTCCTGAAATGTTTGCAGGAAAAGAAACAAACACAGAATTAGCTAAGCAAGAAAAAGAGAGAGTGAGATCTAGGATTCCCATCTAGAATTCCTGAGGATATACAACCTCTTCATCCAGCCATTTGATGGCTCCTTAGTGTTTGTTTGACAAGGGACGTGTGCTTCCTCCACTTGGCATCCCTTGAAAGGGACAAGTTTTGGTCGATGGGCTGAATTTGAAGTGGGGGAAAAAATTCTACCTAGAGAAGTACCCAGCAAAGCAAAGAAAGGGAGCATTCAGCTTAAGAGAAGAACGGTAGACCATAACATGACTTGAGGATATACTGAGGTTGCAATTAGGGTTACCTGGCTTTGGCAGAGCTAACCTTGTCTCCTGTGGAATGGGAAAGAAACAAATACACCCACTTGCAAGCAAACCACAAATAGCCATCTGTCCCCTTGCCCTCTCCCCTCTCAAAAGCAAGTACCATCAAGGTAATACAAGAAGATAGAAAGCACGATGGGTGATGGATTTGAATGCTACCTTGTCTAAACTTTCTTCAAGTAGAAAACTATATTAGGGTGAGAAATTCTGGTCTTGTTTCTTTGATTTGCTACAATAGCTTTCTACTTTTAGGAAGGATATTTTAAAAAGGAGATCTTCTAAATGGGCTATCTTTATGGACTTAATTCAGGGGTGGGATTTGACTGGGTCGGACAAGTTTGGGTGAACCGGTAGATCTGACTATCAGCTGGGAGCGAACTGGTTTACTCTGACTTTGAAGTGGGCCCGCCCCCTGGCCCTGCGCTATACCCGCCTATATTTCCTTTTCCAAAGCCCAGCTGATCGGCGCAGCAGAGTGCCTTGCTGTGCCCCAGCTCTTTTCCTTACCAGCAGTAATGCAAAAGTGAGTTTTATGTAAACTGAGCACACGCCAGTGGTGGGCTGCAGACGGTCAATGTTCCCTCTAATTTTTTTTCAGGGTGAGCGGAAAAGTATAGTGTTTGAGCGGCACAGTTTCATGCCTGAGCACCTAAGAGAGCAACAGTTTGAACTTCTGTCTCGTCTGCTGGACATTTGCGCAACATTCCAAGCGCCAAGCACCAATTGTGAGCGAGGTTTCAGCCTGATGAATGCCAGGCATGAAAATGTGCTACTCAAACACTATACTTTTCTGCTCACCCTGAAAAAAAAAAAGACTTCTGCTCAGCTTTTAGATCATTAGACTGGCTAGAGAGAGACATGGCACCAGCAGGTCCTGGGTCCTGGCATTTTGCAGGCAACCTGTCCTCTCACATTCCTTTGGAATGCAACCCATCACATTTGAATTAGATTTTGCCAATTATCCTATTAAAAGATAATCCTATTATTCTAAAATATGACTAACTCGATATTAAAAATGTAAATATTTAATGCTGATAAATAATAGCAGTAATTGTTATTTAGTATGATTAAAATCAGTATTGATATATCAATATATCTATCAAAATTGACAATAAACACTAAAATAACAATACAAATATATAATGTGGAATATAAATGTAATAAATATAATATATAAATACAACATAAATGTAATAAAATAATTTATCATGAAACTCTCCCCCTTTAAAGTAATAAGATCAATTAAATAGTCTAGCAAGTTTGGACAATATGCTATATGTTATGTGGTTCCACCACAAAAGCGCGTAGGACAAAATCGCGCTCGACAAAAGCGCGCTGTGACGTCATCACAGCGCGACGAAAAAGATCGAAAAAATGTAAAAATAAAGCTAAAGCTAAAGCTAAAACCTTCCCCTAACCCCCCCAAACCTAACCCTAAACCTAACCCTAACCCTAACTCTTAACCTAACCCTAAACCTAACCCTAAACCTAACCGTTAAAGTAACGAAAAACGTAACGCTAACCCTTATCCTAACCCTAACGCTAACGCTAACGCTCTAAAGCTAACCCGAACCCTTACCCTTACCCTAACCCTAACCCTAACCCTAACCCTTACCTTTATGTGAATCGGCTTGCTTTAATTTAATTTTTATTAATTTTTATTTGAATTTTTCGATCTTTTTCGTCGCGCTGTGATGACGTCAAAGGCGCGATTTTGTCGATCGCGCTTTTGCCGTCCGCGCTTTTGACGGGTCACGATGTTATGTTACTTAAGAATATATATGCCTCAGAATCAGATACAACACCCACATCATTTCCAACTGAGTCAATAAAATGATATGCCATGCCAAAACTATTTTAAATAAAGATATGAAATTAATCAAGTATTGCATTTATTTTTCAAAATGAATGTAGAATTTTTATTATTATTTAAGTTTTGTACCCTATCTTTTCTAACTAACGTTAACTTTAAAAAGATGTTACATCAGACTACAATACAAGTAATTAAATGAAGACTAAAATAAGTGTTTTGGCATATTGAGCTTTTTATATTTCTTTCTAATATTGCTCCTTAGTTAAGAACTTCCTCCTCAGCTTACTTACGCATTAACTGTTTGTTGCTTTTATGGCTTATTCATTCACTGCTCCATCTTCAGTTTTTTTCACAGGGGGCAGGGCTTCCTTCCTTCCTTCCTTCCCTCCCTCCACTCCTTTGGCCACCAATTTCGATCCAACTCTCACTCTCTCTCTCTCTCTCTCTCTCTCTCTCTCTCACACACACACACACACACACACACACACACAGAGACACGTGTTCTTTGGGGGGGGGGTTGAATTACTCCGCCTCACTGCGCAAAGTCAGCTCAGCATGTGTTCGGCCCCTGCTTACGCTGAATCAAATCTGCAGCCGGCGGGACCATTTCAAAGCCGCCAGTCCTCTTCCTCCTTCTCCTTCACCGGCAAAGCAGCGGCGGTGGTGCCTCCCTCTCCGCTCGGAGCACCTCAGCTGGGCTCTGGGTTATCCCTGCCATCGCCTCCACCTCCGCCGCTTTCCTACTAGCTCCCGCGGCCTCAAAAGCACAGCAGAGGAGGAAGGGGGAGGGATAACGCGGGGGGCAGCTCAGGTGCTCCGTGTGGAGAGAGAGGCACCACTGCGGGAGCTTTGCTGGTGAAGGAGAAGAAGCAAGAGGACTTGCGGCTCATTAAAACAAGTCTGGGGAGGTCCTTTGCAAGCGGCCAGTTCTAGCTGCCTGCAAAGGACTTCCCCACGTTTGCTTTGGTAGAAAGCTCTGCGCGGCAGTTAGAAAGCTCTGCGCGGAGGTTTCTAGCGACGTGCGCGGCCGCGCACGCGCGCACCTTAGAGGGAACAGTGCAGACGGTACGCCCCGGTACGGGCATACCGGAGCCTGCCCGGAGCACCGGATACCATTCCGGTACGGTGCTCCAGAGGGCCCGCCCACCCACCTGAGCTCCTTACCTGTCTTTTAAGGCTTCTGTGCTTCCGTGCTTCCATGCATGGTGCATACAGTGCCTGCGTGATGCTCCATGGAACAGCTGGGGCATTGCGGAGGCTCGCAGAGGGGCTAGCATGCCTGTGCGTGGTGCGCGCATCCATGTACCAGTTGGAACGGGATCCGGAACCCACCACTGGCATACGCACACAGCACACAAAGCACGCATTCAGCAAACCGGTTGTTCAACCAGTAGGATCTCACCCTTGATATAATTCATTGCTTAGGTTCCTGCAAAGCACTGAACTGCAAACTAACCATTCCATCAAATTCACACAACAATATGTTGGGCTAGTCTGCAGTTCAGAAAGTCATTGATTTATTTATGAAATGATTGTGGCATGTCAACCTAGCTAAGCAGTTGGAAGAAGCTACTTGTCTGTCTCCTTCTGTGGCAGGCCTGAATGTGGGTGCACTTGAGCTGTATTCCCAAGGAACTGATTTTTTTTGGGGGGGAGGCTGAACAGATGCTGTTATCTGGCTTTGAATGCTAACATGGCTTTTGCGACATGAAGCCCCATTCAGGATATCAGGTTATGGCTCATCCAGTGGTGGGATTCAAATAATTTAACAACCAGCTCTCTGCCCTAATGACCAACTGAGTAAGCGGGGCTTGATGGTCATGTGACCATGCGGGTGTGGCCAACTCAATGTCACTCAGGTCGATGGGCGCTTTGCCTCAGCTGTTACAATGTCATAAGGGTTAACCGGAGAGGCAGTTTCTGCAAGCAGGACAATAAAGATTAGGCTAGAAACAACACCAGAATGTTTCCTTCCTGCCTTCCTGACAGGATTAGTTCTGTAAAGTGGGGAAAAAACAAAAGGAGATTTCTTCCAACCATCGGTTCTCTGAAGTGCTTAGAAAGTTAACAACCGGTTCTCCCGAATAGGTGCGAACTGGCTGAATCCCACCACTGGCCTCACCTCCTCCTGAACAGGGAGAGCCTGACTACCATTCTAACTCTAATACTTTGGGCTACCAGATTTGAGCTGCAAAAAGCCAAATGACCACTAATGGCATTAAAGATATACAAACAACTGGAATCTCTGATGCCACCTTGTGGCTATGTGGGGTTTTGCAGTCTGGATCCAATCACTCTAAAGCAGGGGTATCAAACTTGCGTTGTCAGGGCAACATCATGTGACGTATCAGGACTTTTTTCCCCTTCAATAAACTGGGTGGGGGAGGAGCCAGCACATGACACATCCGGCCCGCGGGCCACGAGTTTAACACTCCTGCTCTAAAATATTTTGCTTGGAGTGTTGTAACACGCTGTAGGGATGCCTTTGAAGAGTATTTGCAATGCAATTTCTCCCAAAATGAAGTAAATAGGAAATATAAAAGATGTTTCCAAGAGATTCTTTTCCCCAACTCCAGGTGCTTGAATATTGGCAAGAACAGAGATGTCCTTGTTAAAGCACCTGTGTAGGAGAATGACCATTTTACGAGCCATGTGCTTGCAATTTACCCAATCTACAGAAACAATTATACCAGAGGGCTGCTGCCTACATGTCCTTCCTTGAGAGCATCTAAGAACCATCTGGTTGGTCACTCTAATTAACGCTCTCAATCTGGCCTCTGTCTTTATGCTGATGCCACCACCAATGCAGATGTGCATGATGGGGAAGGGAACCAAGCAGAATTGTATCTATCATACAATCTGACTGCACTTTCTTTTTTTTATTAAAGATTTTTATTAACAAACATGTAAAATACACACACACACACACACAAATTAGATGTACATCACATTTATACAATACGAACAGGAACTTCCTGTTCTTTATAATAGCAACCATCAATCAATACCGCTCACCTTATATTATTTCCCCTTCTATTGTATTTCATTTGGATTTCACCATTCTTAACCCTCTTAT
This sequence comes from Thamnophis sirtalis, assembly GCF_051295495.1. Taxonomy (NCBI): domain Eukaryota; kingdom Metazoa; phylum Chordata; class Lepidosauria; order Squamata; family Natricidae; genus Thamnophis; species Thamnophis sirtalis. The sequence goes on from NW_028261389.1 coordinate 16,564,222, forward strand.
TTTACTCATAACTATTATTTTTGGAGTTTTGTTATATTCCTTCATTGATTTTTGTTTCTTTCTTCCATCCACCTATGCCATTTATCCCATATCTGGTAGAATTCTGATTGCACTTTCTAAGGGAGACTACTGCGCCAAGTGTGAGAGTGGCACTGGTAATTTTATGATTTAGTTATTTTTTTATCTTAAAAGTATGTTATAATGCACTTCATGATAAATTGGACTAAGACATCATATTTCTATTCTCTATTGTCTCTCTCTCTCCCTCCCCCCTCTCCCTTTCTCTCCTATCTTCTCCCTCTCTCTCTCCATCCATCCACCTACTTACCTACCAACTATCTGTCTACCTGTCTATCTGTCTTCTATCTCTCTATCTTCTACCTCTACCTCTATCTCTCTATCATCACTCTGTCTCTCTCTCTACCCATCAATCCATCCATCCACCCACCTACTTACCTATTGTCTGTCTGTCTGTCTGTCTGTCTATCTGTCTGTCTATCTATCTATCTATCTATCTATCTATCTATCTATCTATCTATCTATCTATCTATCTATCTATCTATCTATCTATCTCAGTAATGAAGACTAATATGAATATTCCATTTCTATCTCTGCAAGAGAGGAAGAAATGGCCTTTCTGTCTTTTATCTGAAACAGGTAAAATCTTGGTTGTCATAAAACACATCCAAGTCAATTTTAAACCCAGGTACAGATATCCCCCCACTTAGCAACCTCAAATGGGACCAGCAATTTTGTCATTAAGTGAAGTGGTGGCTAGCCAGAAGTGCTTATGATCTAACATCAGCTTTCTTTTGCTTTACAGACCTGCAAAGGTCGTAAATGCAAAGATCCATTGTAAAGTCACTTTTTCATTCCCCCTGTAACTGCGAATGGCTGCCAAGTGGGGCAGTTGCTAAAGGAGGACTACCTGTACGTTGAGAATACAATTCCCAGAATTCTCTTTTACACCACCAATTGGGAATTGTGGGAACTGCAGAGTTTCATGAGGCTATCAGCTTTGAAAAGCTGATTTAATTCCTCTTTGCTGATTTAAAGTCCATCTTTTCTGTGGAGCCCAATATTCTTTTTGGCCAGGAATGTTAAAACTGTGACTCACCAGCTCCTCTGCAATTGGCCTTGGAAGGAAAGAATTAGTCAGAAAAGGTTACATAAGGAATAAGATTGAGAAATTTAAAACTGTAGAAATACCTGAGTGAATAGATTGCTTCCTCTAATGGCCTACATATAGAATCTGTTGCTTTCCCTTTAGGAAATTGAAAAAAAGTTGCTCATTTCCTGAAAACAGGGGGGGGGAGTTAACTTAATTCATAGAAATAGTTCTTTTGCATGCCTGCCAAGTTTGTCCATATACGGGAAATAAATATTGTGACCAGCCTCACAAATGGGAGCTGAGACTATTTATTCTCAAGCATTTTACACTTGGGAGTATCCGTCTGCTCAAATGTAATTATTTTTGAATTGCAAACCAGAAAACTGATTCACAGGTTAACATTTGCCATGTTAACCAGAAGTCACATATTCTCTAATGCAACCAACTCCATACTGAACTCATTAACCACTCAAGGAAGTTCCAGTTTCCTAATTGAACAAGATATAGTAAAGTAATAAATATTAGATAAAGAGTAATAACAAAGTGTACAGTCCAGGGTCTAATCAAAGCAAGCACTTCAAAAACTGAAGATTAATATAGTAAGTCCCGGTACTTGCAGTATAGAATATCCCTCTCTGCTGTTCTAACTGAAATCACTGAGAGAGTTAATTATAGAACCTCATTCTGTCTAAATTGAAATTGATGGGATTAAACAATCCTTGATTTTGGCTGGATTATCCAAACATTTCATTTTCCTCTATTAAGCAAGCGGAAAGAGTGGGGGGGAAACCCACCCGTTGTGGGTTTGTTTGTTTTACAGTTTGTATGTGAACTATCAACCTTTCTTTATGGTGTGGTATCTAACAAATATCCTAAAGGTGCCTGAAGGTGCTAAATCTGAATGTTTAAAATTAATAACGGGATCTTAGGCATTTTAACAGAGGATTGGCATATTTCACAGCACCTTATATGTGTGAAAATTTGTGATACAATCAAGGGATGGATGAAAGGAGGTTAATGCTCCACTGCAGGGTTTTATTCCCCAGAACTAGAGGTACATTATGTCTTTGCTCTCCAGCGTTCATCTGTCACTGAGTATTAAGATCATGTGAAGTGTTAATATCACTTTATAATGCCTTGATAAGGCCACACTTGGAATCCTGCATTCAGTTTTGGTCGCTATGATGTAAAAAAGATGTGGAGACTCTAGAAAGAGTGCAGAGAAGAGCAACAAAGATTATTAGGGTACTGGAGGCTAAAACATATGAAGAATGGTTGCAGGAACTGGGTATGGCTAGTTTGATGAAAAGAAGGACTAGGGGAGACATGACAGCAGTCTTCCAATATCTCAGGGGCTGCTACAAAGCAGAGGGAGCCAAGCTATTCTCCAAGGTACCTGATTGTAGGACAATGAATCAAGGAGAGAAGCAACTTAGAAGATAAATTTCCTGACAGATAGAACAATTAATCAGTAGAAAGACTTGCCTCCAAAAGTTGTGAATTCTCCAACACTGGAAGTTTTTATGAAGAGGTTAGATAATCATTTCTCTGTAGTGGTGTAGGGTTTCCTGCCTAAGCAGGGGGCTGGACTAGAAGACCTCCAAAGTCCCTTCCAACTCTGTTATTCTATTCTATTCTATTCTATTCTATTCTCACAAGACATATTTCATCAACTCTGGAATTTTCCAGATAAATCCGGACTGAAATGTACTCACGATTAATCCGGACTCTTCTGATAATTTTCTAGTTTTTCTGTACATCAGAATGTTTTAAGCCCAAGCATATTGAAAAGTTTGCAAATCTAAAGCTTGCAGAGGAGCACCAAACTAACCAGCAGTTGCTATTACTGGCCCCAAAATGAAGATGTAGAACTGCTAGCCAATCGTTGTTTGCTTGCCAACCAGTAACTGACTGCCTTGCTCTGGCTCCTCAGGGCTGTGCCTAAATGCATATCCACTTCGCCTCTTCATAAAAATAAAAGAAAATAAATTGCTAGCATTCATGCATATTTCTGCGCTTAGCATAATGGCAAACGTCCACTGCATTCAACATTTCTTTCTCTGTTGTACTGGAAGTTTCAAATTTGGGCTCCTTTGTAGAGATAGTTCTTGATTTACAAGAGTTTTTTTTAGTGGCCATTCAAAATTTAACTGACACTGGAAAAAGTGATTTTTATAACCATTTTTCATTCTTACAACCATTGCAGCACACATACACACCCATGATCACGTGATCAAAATTCAGATGCTTGGCAATTGACTCGTATTTATGATGTTTGCAGAGTCCCAGGGTCATGTCACCATGTGACGGTGGCTCAGTGGTTAGAGTGCAGTACTGCAGGCTACTTCTGCTGACTGCTGACTGCCTGCAATTTGGTAGTTCAGATCTCACCAGGCTCAAGGTTGACTCAGCCTTCCATCCTTCTGAGGTGGGTAAAATGAGGAGGACCCAGATTGTTGTGGGGAAATAGGCTGATTCTGTAAACTGCTTAGAGAGGGCTGTAAAGCACTGTAAAGCAGTATATAGGTTTAAGTGCTACTGCTATCAACTTTTGCTACCTTCTGACGAACAAAGTTAATGGGGAAGCCAGATTCACTTTACAACCAGGTTACTAAGAACCGCAATGATTCATTTAACAACTATGGCCAAAAAGGTCATAAAATGGGGCAAAACTCACTTAACAAATGCCTCATTTAGCAACAGAAAATTTGGGCTCAGTTGGGGCCATAATTCGAGAACTACCTGTATAAAATCAGCCTTAGGGTCTGAGACATGTGGGGAGAATTTCCTCCAGTAGAAATACAAAGTAGCTGATCAAATATGAAGCAGGGACGTCTTGCCAATCTCAAAGCTGTATTCACTGCCTGGAATCCACATTTCCTTTCAGGGGCCCAAGGACAGATCAAAATTGTTTCTAACCCAAGTCTTGCAACATTCATTGAGCAACCAAGCTCAATCTCAGCTCACCTCATTCTGAGGACCATATCGACCGAGATACCTTTGTGCATTTAGCCCAAATCTGAAAAATGTGACTTTGGGACAAAATCTTTAAATTAAGAATGAGTGAAATCTAAAATGTAGGAAATCTGCTAATATGCAGAATGGGCTTAAGAGTGAATCTTAGTATTTTACTAAAAATTGAATCCTTAGCATAATGACTAGATCTCATTGAATTAATTTACAAACAAAAATATGTAGGATTCTAAGCTCACATTCTCATTTTGCAATAAGTTGTGGGTAAAGGTAAAAATTCCCCTCGCACATATGTGCTAGTCGTTCCTGACTCTAGGGGGTGGTGCTCATCTCTGTTTCAAAGCTGAAGAGACAGCGCTGTCCCAAGACTTCTCCGTGGTCATGTGGTCGGTATGACTCAACGCCGAAGGCACATGGAACACTGTTATCTTCCCACCAAAGGTGGTTTCCTATTTTTCTACTTGCACATGCTTTCAAACTGCTAGGTTGGCAGAGGTTGGGACAAGTAACAGGAGCTCACTCCATTACGTGGCACTAGGGATTCGAACCGCCGAACTGCCGACCTTTCTGATCGACAAGCTCAGCATCTTAGCCACTGAGCCACTGCTCAGTTATGAATACCCACATACAAAAAAACAACAAAATCAGAACCTTGGTTGTTTAAACGTTCAATCCACCAAAAATCAGGAACGAAATGCCTTTCTGGTTGAAATTGATTTCCTGGTCTGGTCTACCTAGGAACAATGAGGTTGATGGCAGTGAAGGTAATTGCAAGTCATTTTTGAATGCTTTAAGGGTCTGAGGAAGGAAAACGGAGGTGTAGATGTTTCCAAAGTGCTACCCAACACCTAATTATTTATTGTTTGGTTTTAGGTTGCTTCTTTGACATTCTCAGAATGTCCATCAGTTCTAGGAAGTAGGAAGCAATTACTATTTAAAGGCTATTTTGATACAGTGAAAGTACCAACTAGGGCTAGTTGTTTTGACAAACCTCAGAAAAATATCTGAAGGAATATTCAGATAACAGGAATTCAACTGGTAGCTTGAAGTCAATATTGGCTCCGGTTCTTTTATTTTCTAAGACCACAATTGGACTTGCTCAAGAATCTCTTGGTCCTGGTTATTCATAGTGCTGGTTGTTGGTTTGATAAGAGGTGCCAACTTTCTTTGGTTCGCACTGTGCCATAATATGTAGGACATATTAAGGGGCCTATCTGTTTTCACTGGTCTTGCTCCAGAATGAAAGTGTATGCGGTATGCCGTGTATACAACACTGTGTACTTATTTCCCTGTTGAAAGAATTTCTTGGCATCTGCGGCTTCCAATGTGTGGCTTCAGAGCGGTTACAAAATCTTTGCCTTGAAAGCAGATTTGTTTGTATCCGCAGGAATGGCTAATTTCTGCATGCTTTCTAGTACCGCAAAAGCCCTTTGCCCTTATTTAGTGATATTCCTAGAAAATGTGCTGACCGACTTGTATTCTTTTGCTAGTTGAGTTAGGAACAGTTGTCAGCTCAACTACAAGCAGCACCAGGGATCTGTGATCAGAATTCCAGATATCTTTTTATAGCTTAAAAAAAAAACCTTCCCAAAATATTAGAAGATATGGCTTGAACTGGGGTCCCCAGACTGAAAAGAGAGGCTGAATATTTGGAGGAGAGCATAAAAAAAGACATAGACGCATGACAGAACATAACAAAAAGCTGCACCAGGGAACATATTTCTGCCAGGATGCAGAAGATGATAGTAGATTCAGAAAAAGCTGGGGGAACATAGAAGAGATTGAGAGGGAGCTTCACAAGGTTTGTAGAAGCAAGCCAGACTGAGTATAAGCTCATTGTGTATCCAAATATCTGATGTAGCCAAAATATTGAGCCATTTGGATATAGCTAAAGGATTGGGGGAGATTTATCTTCAAGCACAATCCAATGTTCTATGTTTAATAATTTAGGGAGCTTCTGTGCAAACTTTTTATGGTGCTCATACATCAGTTCCGTGACCCTACACCCCGTCATTTCTCTTTGGCATCTGAACTGATTGCCTTGCAAAACGAATCACTCTTTTTGGCTGGGAACGTGGCCTCTGCAAAGTCTAGATCTGACAGGTGACCTGGGTGAAATTGACATGCGCCTGTCAGTTCCGGCTTTTCTTTAGCAAAGGAAATTGAGGGAGGAAGAGAGTTTGATGCTGCAGGACCTGTACCAGATCAGGGCAGGGCAGAGAATTTTGTTTCTTTGTTCTCTGCATTGCATGTCAGTAGAAGTGAAAACAGCCGTGAATCAGTGGTGGTGAAAGAATGATGGGAAAGTGCCCTAAAGAATATAGTCTGCACTGGCTTCTCCAAGGAGTTTTCTTCCCTCCCTGCAATTCCAAATTTTAAAAAACAAAAAATTAGAAGAGTGAATAATAGGAATGAAAGGTGTAGGCCTGAGAACACATTGAGATAATGTGGACTACCTTTATCTTCTAATAAGAGGATGTTTTCTGACTGGCCAACACATAGCAGCCATTTTGTATCCAAACAAAATGGCTGATATGTGTTGGCCAGTTAGAAGGCACCCACTTATTAGACGATAAAGGTAGTCCACATTTCTCTCCATCGACCAAGGCAGAATTCCCCAACCTTTGTAGCTTTGTGGACCAGTCGGGGGTGGGGGTGGGGGGGAAGGGTATGGTTCCACTTGAGCAGGAGCCAAGCGTGTGAGCATGCTGCTTTATTTGCGCAGCCACCTCTCGTGCAAATGGAGCACATGCACATGCACTCACCCACTGATTGTGCAAAGAGGGATGCATGTGACCTCACGCACCACTTCGGCACCCTGGTTCTGAATTGCTCAAGACCCAGATTTTGGCCGTGGCCCAAGGGTTGGGGACCTCTACTGCAAGGTATTCTTTTTCTCTTCAGCTAACTTTTTTCCCCCCAAGTGAATTGTTTTAATACATCAAATGCTAACAACATATTATAGAATATGGGTAATAAGAATGGGTGATAATCGAGTATGGTGGTGTTTTAATGGAAATTTTAATTTTAATGGTGTTTTAATGGAAATTGGAAACTGTTAACACTGATGATTCGAATACATTTAATCTTTAAAGATGAGAAAAAAAGGTTTATATCAATGTTAAATATCATACTTAGCTACCAGGGAAGACACATGATCTAAGTCTTTTTCTCCCCTAGGTTGGTGAGCATACTTCCCAATACAGAATTGGGGTATATCTACCCATGAGGGTGGTTGATTGGATAGAGAAGATTCTCAACCCCAGGCTCATCTTGATTTTTAGCTTTTCTATTGAGTTTTTCTATTTTTAATTATTTTCTAGCACTTTTTTTTTTTACTTTTTATCATAAGGCACCCAGAGTCACTGTATCAGTGAGATGGGCAGCATAGAAATTCAATAAAGGGTGATATTATATTTAGGTTGGGAAAAATAGAAGGAAACGCTATGTGCATCCTTTTGAGCTCCTAACAAAAGATGAGACACAAATCTTAGAAACAAATTTTCTCTTATATTTCTCTTCCATACACTTTTTTCCCTACCAACTTGCTGATTATTAGGGAATATCTGGTCCATACAATAATTATTTTAATTTTAAAGCCTTTATGACCTTCATTCTGAATGGCTTCGAAGTAGCTTAAAACTTAAGATCTGCCTCCAGTCAAAATGGATACCTCTTGATTTATACAGACACATCCACATAGCTCTCCTACATTTTTTTATTCTGGGATTTCTTTTTCAGGGGAAAAAAAATTCAAAACCTCCAACAACTTTGACTTTTCCTGTTAGCGTCCCATCCAAATACTAATCAGACCAATAAAAAAATGGTGCCTTCAGATTTAGCATCTAATGTGTCATGACCCAAATGTAAAAGGAAAGAGGAAGAGGGGAAAATCTGAGAATGTTCCTTAAAAATAGAATATCTACAAAGAGGAATAGTAAACCATTTCGCCAACCTGCATTAAGCTTAAGAGATTCTCAGCGCCAGGCTCATTCAGGGGCCTTCTGCCTCTAACAAAGACTAGACTTTGTCTGGCTTAATCTCTTTAGGAGGGTCTCGGTTTCCTCTTCCTCTTTGAGCTTACGCCAAACAGGATAATTTGTTATGTTAAAGTATTAGAGCAGGTTTCCCCAAGTTTCAAGCCAATATGGCTTTTGGCCACATAAAGAAGAGGAAGGAAAGAGACACTGAGTTCCATCTTTCATTGTGATTCGCCAGGTTGCCACTCTTCTGTATGAGCATCTGTTTTCCATTGTATTGTATCGCAATATTGATATTGGCTACCATACAAAACTGTGTAATAGATAGGAAACACTTCTTCATATATATTTTAAAATATGTATTTTATTATAACAGCATAATTGCCAGCCAATGCAATTTAGAAAATAGCACTTGTTTTTTCAACACCTTTTAATTTTCCACTCTCTTCACTACAATATGTCCATACTTTTAATTCTTAGCCTTTTTACACCTACAATTGTTGTTCATGGCACTATACTTCAACCTAGCCAATAGAGAGCTAAACATAATAATAATAATAATAATAATAATAATAATAATAATAATAATAATAATAATGATTATTTAAAAGAAAGTCAAGAACATCTATTAATCGAAGTAAAGAACAAAAATCTACTGAAGGCCCAACAGACGAAACAAGAATACAGAAAAGATGTGATAAAATCAAGAATGGAGAGTTGGCAGAACAAAGCACTGCATGGTCAATTTCTGGAAAAAATAAAAGATAAAGTGGACAGGGAACAAACTTGGTTATGGTTAAAAACAGGTACATTAAAGAAAGAAACAGAGTCACTAATCCTGGCTGCGCAAGAACAAGCTATCCGCACAAATGCCATTAAGGCCAAAATCGAAAAATCCTCTGATGATGCCAAATGCAGACTTTGCAAAGAAGCTGACGAAACTGTTGATCACATACTCAGCTGCTGTAAAAAAATCGCGCAGACTGATTATAAATTGCGGCACAATTCAGTAGCACAAATGATCCATTGGAATTTGTGCAAAAATTATAATATTAAAACAGCAACAAACTGGTGGGAACATCAGCCTGAAAAAGTCACAGAAAATCAGATGGTCAAGATCGGTTTCCGTATACAAACCGACAAAATACTGGCGCATAATACACCAGACAGCACACTGGTTGAGAAAAATAAGGTCACAATCATAGACATCGCAATACCAGGTGATAGCAGGGTCGCCAAGAAGGAACATGAAAAAATCGCAAGATACCAGGACTTAAAAATCGAAATTCAACGACTATGGCACAAACCAGCAGTGGTAATTCCAGTGGTAATTGGCACACTGGGTGCTATTCCAAAAGCACTGGAATTACATTTAAAACAGTTAAAAATTGACAAAATCACCATCAGTCAAATGCAAAAAGCTGCACTGCTTGGATCTGCACGTATATTACGAAAATACGTTACGACGTCCTAGGCCCCTGGGTGGGGCCCGACTAGTAACCAATGCCAAATCCAGCGAAACAACTGGCCGCTGTGATACAATTGTACAATAATAATAATAATAATAATAATAATAAGAGATAAATTAAGACAGAACATCTGAATGAGGTAGATGGTCTTTAATAAACACCTTTAAAAATAGTATATTCAATTAATATATCTTTGTGTTCTAGCCCTAGCCATGGATTTTAGGCCAATCATTATCTTAAGATCATTTTCATGGCCTCCTAATCCCAGAATGAATATACCTTGGTAACTATGGCCTCATGGCATGGGCTTCATTTCAAGCCCACAACTGAGGTAGCTGTCTTCAGTTATCTCAGTTTTTAACTAGTGTTCCTGTTATCTTCAGATATCATTTTTACTGCAGCCTAGTATGCATATTATGTGATTGATAATGTGATCAATGGTTGAGATCTAGCCATAGCTCAGTGTTTCTCAACTTTGGCGACTTTAAGTCCTGTGGACTTCAACTTCCAGAATCCCCCAGCCAGCTATGCTGGCTGGGGAATTCTGGGAGTTGAAGTCCACAGGACTTAAAGTCACCAAGGTTGAGAAACACTGCCATAGCTGCTTTAAGTGGCTGCTGGCACATCTCTTCCCCTTGACGGCCATTTTGGCTGAGGCCATAAGACAGACGAGCCATCTGGTTTCTGTAGAGTCATCTAGCCAAGAAATGGCTGATCTGTGTTTTCTGAAGTGATTGTCAGATCTCCTACTGACTTCTTTTTCATTTATACCCCTTTGCCACTTTTTCTACTGCTTCTGCTATTACCTACTTTGCTAGGAGAAGTACCATTTTGCCTACTGTATGTATTAAGTGACATGCTGCCAACAACATCATTCATTTGCAGCAATTGTTCTGAGTGGACTTCAGTGGTGGGATTCAAATAATTTAACAACTGGTTCTCTGTCCTAATGTGTGTGTGTGTGTGTATGTATATGTATATGTGTGTATATATATATATTTCAACAACAAATGTTCGTGTTTGCTTTAAATGAGTGGATGTATTTAACAGATATAATTAACTTTACTATAAGAAGGAGTCAAGAGAGCTCACTCTCTCTCTCTGCTTGTCCTGTGTTTGGTTATGGGCCCAGTGTACCCAGTGCAGTGGTGGGTTTCAAATTTTTTTTGAACCTACTCTGTGGGTGTGGCCTCTTTTGTGGGAGTGGCTTGCTGGCCATGTGACCTGGTGGGAGTGGCTTAACGGCCATGTGTTTTCTCTCTCTCTCTCTCTCTCTCTCCTTCCTTTTGTCTCTCTGTCCCTTTTTCCTTTTTTTCTTTCATCTCTCTCTCACTTTTTCTTTCTTTTTTCTTTTTTTCTTTCTTCCTTTCTTTCTCTTTCTCTTTCTCTCTCTGTGTGAGTCTCTCTGTGTGAGTCTCCATGTGTGTGTGTGTGTGTGTGTGTGTGTGTGTGTGTGTGTGTGTGAGTGTGAGTGGTGGGTTTCAAAAAAATCTGGAACCTCTTCTGTAGGTGTGGCCTACTTTCCGGGTCCACTGGTGCAACCTCTTCTAACCGGTTCGGTAGATTTGATGAACCGGTTCTACCGAATAGGTGCGAACTGCCAGGAACCCACCTCTGACCCAGTGTATCCAGAGTGCCAGCTGCAGCATTAAGATAGTGGAGTTGCTACATACGTTATAGTTTTGCAAACATCTGGTTAGTCAGATCTACCTGGGATCTACCCATCGACCAAGGCAGAATTCCCCAACCTTTGTAGCTTTGTGGACCAGTCGGGGGTGGGGGTGGGGGGGAAGGGTATGGTTCCACTTGAGCAGGAGCCAAGCGTGTGAGCATGCTGCTTTATTTGCGCAGCCACCTCTCGTGCAAATGGAGCACATGCACATGCACTCACCCACTGATTGTGCAAAGAGGGATGCATGTGACCTCACGCACCACTTCGGCACCCTGGTTCTGAATTGCTCAAGACCCAGATTTTGGCCGTGGCCCAAGGGTTGGGGACCTCTACTGCAAGGTATTCTTTTTCTCTTCAGCTAACTTTTTTCCCCCCAAGTGAATTGTTTTAATACATCAAATGCTAACAACATATTATAGAATATGGGTAATAAGAATGGGTGATAATCGAGTATGGTGGTGTTTTAATGGAAATTTTAATTTTAATGGTGTTTTAATGGAAATTGGAAACTGTTAACACTGATGATTCGAATACATTTAATCTTTAAAGATGAGAAAAAAAGGTTTATATCAATGTTAAATATCATACTTAGCTACCAGGGAAGACACATGATCTAAGTCTTTTTCTCCCCTAGGTTGGTGAGCATACTTCCCAATACAGAATTGGGGTATATCTACCCATGAGGGTGGTTGATTGGATAGAGAAGATTCTCAACCCCAGGCTCATCTTGATTTTTAGCTTTTCTATTGAGTTTTTCTATTTTTAATTATTTTCTAGCACTTTTTTTTTTTACTTTTTATCATAAGGCACCCAGAGTCACTGTATCAGTGAGATGGGCAGCATAGAAATTCAATAAAGGGTGATATTATATTTAGGTTGGGAAAAATAGAAGGAAACGCTATGTGCATCCTTTTGAGCTCCTAACAAAAGATGAGACACAAATCTTAGAAACAAATTTTCTCTTATATTTCTCTTCCATACACTTTTTTCCCTACCAACTTGCTGATTATTAGGGAATATCTGGTCCATACAATAATTATTTTAATTTTAAAGCCTTTATGACCTTCATTCTGAATGGCTTCGAAGTAGCTTAAAACTTAAGATCTGCCTCCAGTCAAAATGGATACCTCTTGATTTATACAGACACATCCACATAGCTCTCCTACATTTTTTTATTCTGGGATTTCTTTTTCAGGGGAAAAAAAATTCAAAACCTCCAACAACTTTGACTTTTCCTGTTAGCGTCCCATCCAAATACTAATCAGACCAATAAAAAAATGGTGCCTTCAGATTTAGCATCTAATGTGTCATGACCCAAATGTAAAAGGAAAGAGGAAGAGGGGAAAATCTGAGAATGTTCCTTAAAAATAGAATATCTACAAAGAGGAATAGTAAACCATTTCGCCAACCTGCATTAAGCTTAAGAGATTCTCAGCGCCAGGCTCATTCAGGGGCCTTCTGCCTCTAACAAAGACTAGACTTTGTCTGGCTTAATCTCTTTAGGAGGGTCTCGGTTTCCTCTTCCTCTTTGAGCTTACGCCAAACAGGATAATTTGTTATGTTAAAGTATTAGAGCAGGTTTCCCCAAGTTTCAAGCCAATATGGCTTTTGGCCACATAAAGAAGAGGAAGGAAAGAGACACTGAGTTCCATCTTTCATTGTGATTCGCCAGGTTGCCACTCTTCTGTATGAGCATCTGTTTTCCATTGTATTGTATCGCAATATTGATATTGGCTACCATACAAAACTGTGTAATAGATAGGAAACACTTCTTCATATATATTTTAAAATATGTATTTTATTATAACAGCATAATTGCCAGCCAATGCAATTTAGAAAATAGCACTTGTTTTTTCAACACCTTTTAATTTTCCACTCTCTTCACTACAATATGTCCATACTTTTAATTCTTAGCCTTTTTACACCTACAATTGTTGTTCATGGCACTATACTTCAACCTAGCCAATAGAGAGCTAAACATAATAATAATAATAATAATAATAATAATAATAATAATAATAATAATAATGATTATTTAAAAGAAAGTCAAGAACATCTATTAATCGAAGTAAAGAACAAAAATCTACTGAAGGCCCAACAGACGAAACAAGAATACAGAAAAGATGTGATAAAATCAAGAATGGAGAGTTGGCAGAACAAAGCACTGCATGGTCAATTTCTGGAAAAAATAAAAGATAAAGTGGACAGGGAACAAACTTGGTTATGGTTAAAAACAGGTACATTAAAGAAAGAAACAGAGTCACTAATCCTGGCTGCGCAAGAACAAGCTATCCGCACAAATGCCATTAAGGCCAAAATCGAAAAATCCTCTGATGATGCCAAATGCAGACTTTGCAAAGAAGCTGACGAAACTGTTGATCACATACTCAGCTGCTGTAAAAAAATCGCGCAGACTGATTATAAATTGCGGCACAATTCAGTAGCACAAATGATCCATTGGAATTTGTGCAAAAATTATAATATTAAAACAGCAACAAACTGGTGGGAACATCAGCCTGAAAAAGTCACAGAAAATCAGATGGTCAAGATCGGTTTCCGTATACAAACCGACAAAATACTGGCGCATAATACACCAGACAGCACACTGGTTGAGAAAAATAAGGTCACAATCATAGACATCGCAATACCAGGTGATAGCAGGGTCGCCAAGAAGGAACATGAAAAAATCGCAAGATACCAGGACTTAAAAATCGAAATTCAACGACTATGGCACAAACCAGCAGTGGTAATTCCAGTGGTAATTGGCACACTGGGTGCTATTCCAAAAGCACTGGAATTACATTTAAAACAGTTAAAAATTGACAAAATCACCATCAGTCAAATGCAAAAAGCTGCACTGCTTGGATCTGCACGTATATTACGAAAATACGTTACGACGTCCTAGGCCCCTGGGTGGGGCCCGACTAGTAACCAATGCCAAATCCAGCGAAACAACTGGCCGCTGTGATACAATTGTACAATAATAATAATAATAATAATAATAATAAGAGATAAATTAAGACAGAACATCTGAATGAGGTAGATGGTCTTTAATAAACACCTTTAAAAATAGTATATTCAATTAATATATCTTTGTGTTCTAGCCCTAGCCATGGATTTTAGGCCAATCATTATCTTAAGATCATTTTCATGGCCTCCTAATCCCAGAATGAATATACCTTGGTAACTATGGCCTCATGGCATGGGCTTCATTTCAAGCCCACAACTGAGGTAGCTGTCTTCAGTTATCTCAGTTTTTAACTAGTGTTCCTGTTATCTTCAGATATCATTTTTACTGCAGCCTAGTATGCATATTATGTGATTGATAATGTGATCAATGGTTGAGATCTAGCCATAGCTCAGTGTTTCTCAACTTTGGCGACTTTAAGTCCTGTGGACTTCAACTTCCAGAATCCCCCAGCCAGCTATGCTGGCTGGGGAATTCTGGGAGTTGAAGTCCACAGGACTTAAAGTCACCAAGGTTGAGAAACACTGCCATAGCTGCTTTAAGTGGCTGCTGGCACATCTCTTCCCCTTGACGGCCATTTTGGCTGAGGCCATAAGACAGACGAGCCATCTGGTTTCTGTAGAGTCATCTAGCCAAGAAATGGCTGATCTGTGTTTTCTGAAGTGATTGTCAGATCTCCTACTGACTTCTTTTTCATTTATACCCCTTTGCCACTTTTTCTACTGCTTCTGCTATTACCTACTTTGCTAGGAGAAGTACCATTTTGCCTACTGTATGTATTAAGTGACATGCTGCCAACAACATCATTCATTTGCAGCAATTGTTCTGAGTGGACTTCAGTGGTGGGATTCAAATAATTTAACAACTGGTTCTCTGTCCTAATGTGTGTGTGTGTGTGTATGTATATGTATATGTGTGTATATATATATATTTCAACAACAAATGTTCGTGTTTGCTTTAAATGAGTGGATGTATTTAACAGATATAATTAACTTTACTATAAGAAGGAGTCAAGAGAGCTCACTCTCTCTCTCTGCTTGTCCTGTGTTTGGTTATGGGCCCAGTGTACCCAGTGCAGTGGTGGGTTTCAAATTTTTTTTGAACCTACTCTGTGGGTGTGGCCTCTTTTGTGGGAGTGGCTTGCTGGCCATGTGACCTGGTGGGAGTGGCTTAACGGCCATGTGTTTTCTCTCTCTCTCTCTCTCTCTCTCCTTCCTTTTGTCTCTCTGTCCCTTTTTCCTTTTTTTCTTTCATCTCTCTCTCACTTTTTCTTTCTTTTTTCTTTTTTTCTTTCTTCCTTTCTTTCTCTTTCTCTTTCTCTCTCTGTGTGAGTCTCTCTGTGTGAGTCTCCATGTGTGTGTGTGTGTGTGTGTGTGTGTGTGTGTGTGTGTGTGTGAGTGTGAGTGGTGGGTTTCAAAAAAATCTGGAACCTCTTCTGTAGGTGTGGCCTACTTTCCGGGTCCACTGGTGCAACCTCTTCTAACCGGTTCGGTAGATTTGATGAACCGGTTCTACCGAATAGGTGCGAACTGCCAGGAACCCACCTCTGACCCAGTGTATCCAGAGTGCCAGCTGCAGCATTAAGATAGTGGAGTTGCTACATACGTTATAGTTTTGCAAACATCTGGTTAGTCAGATCTACCTGGGAAGATGGCACAAGGCCAAACTCCGAATTTATCTTTGGTCACCCGGCTGGATGGCACAAACTACCTATCTTGGTCCGCAAAATGTAGTTTGTCATTGCGTAGTAAAGGGCTATGGGACGTAGTACAGACCCCACTGGATACCCCTAACATTAACCACTTCAACAAACTGGGTCTCTTTCCTTAATAATAAATAACAGTATTAACAGCACTTAACAGTAAATAAACTGTAAGTATTAAGTAAATAATACTTCCTGTATTATAATAGCAAAAACAGCATCAATTGCTGTCCACATTACTGAAGCATCAGAGTTTATTTTGAATGTCTTTTCTACTGGCTCACAGACAAGAAGAATATGCATAATTGGTGGACATGCAACGAGGCAAAAAATTATTGGAAAATGATCCAATCATGGTTGGAACAAATGGTGGGAGACCTTCTGATGATTCTAAGTCACGTGAAGATCTGTATGATCACATGGTATCTGCTGTTTTTGAGATTGGTTGTTTTTGGCTGAGGTTTATTTAAAAGAACTGTTGGAAGAAATGTCCATCTGGCTTCAGTTCCAAGTGGGGAAAAAGACACTGGAAACATGGATGGTTTAACGGTGGTTTAATGGACTACTTGGAAAGATGGTTTAAATGGTGGACAGGACCACATGGTTTGAGATGCTGGGGGGAAAAAGAAAGAGATGGTGTGAGTGCCCTGGCTGTGGCTGGGTGATGATGTAATGAAAGGCTTTGGGATTCCTATTATGGCTCTGCCTGAAAGAGGTAGATCTTTGTTATGTAGAATAACTGGCTCAGGCCTTAATGGCCCATTGTCAAAGCTGGGGGGTGGGGGGAAGGAAGCTGCTGGAAGGTGCTTTGTCTTTAAAACCTGTTTCTCGTTTTCTCATCCAGGGAAATATAATATTCTGCCTTTTCAGTATATCCCGAAATATTTCATTTTTCTAGGAGAGGGCTGGGTGCTAACTTCCTACACTACAACTAACTACAACCCCAGCTTCACTAACATGTAATCCAATTTCCAATTGACATGACTCTTCTAGTCTTCCAGGTATGAGGACTACCTGCCACCATCCTACAAAAGCATCGTTGTCTTTGGAGTGCTGCAGAAAATTGTGGCAAAATGGTTTCTTTCATAGCAACATGGATAGGATGAGATAGGAGACTAGCATATTCTGTGATTATTTATATATATACAGCCCAGGTTCGAATCCCAGTAAGGGTATGGCTAGCTGATGAGAGTTAAATAGCTTGAAATAGATCTATACTAGTCTCCCTTTATTTATTTATCAGCACAAATACAACATATATATATATATATATATATATATATATATATGTATATGTATATGTATATGTATATGTATATGTATATGTATATGTATATGTATATGTATATGTATATGTATATGTATATGTATATGTATATGTATATGTATATGTGTGTGTGTGTGTGTGTGTGTGTGTGTGTGTGTGTGTGTGTATGTGTAACAGTGCTGGCTTTGTTGCTGTAAGTGGGTTGATTGGCTGTGTAGTTGCATCCTGATTGGTAGATCTGCACAGATCAACTCTGTAGCCAAGACCCTCATCTCTAGAACCAAACGCCCAGCCGACAAAGACCACAGGTTAACAGAGTTGGAAGGGACCTTATAGGTCAAGCAGGAGACCCTACACCATTTTTGATATATGGCAGTCCAATCTCTTCTTGAAAGTCTCAAGTGATGAAGTTCCCACAACTTCCGAGGGCAAGCTGTTCCATTGGTTGATTGTTCTCACTGCCAGAAAGTTCCTCCTTATTTCTAGGTTGAATCTCTCCTTGGTCAGTTTCCATCCATTATTCCTTGTCTGGTCTTCAGGTGCTTTGGAAAATATCTTGACCCCCTCCTCTCTATGGCAGCCCCTCAAATATTGGAACACTGCTATCACGTTTCCCCTGGTCCTTCTCCTCACTAGACTAGCCATGCCCAGTTCCTGTAACCATTCTTCATATGTTTTAGTCTCCAGTCCCGTAATCGTCCTGGTTGCTCTCCTCTGCACTTTTTCTAGAGTCTCAACATCTCTTTTATATATGTGGTGACCAAAACTGGATGCAGTACTCTAGGTGTGGTATTAGTACCTCACTTGATCTTGATGGTATCCCTCTGTTAATGCAATTTAAGATTGCATTGGCTTTTTTGGCTGCCACTTGAAAAGTGTTTCAAGAGTGACTTTCAATCACTTCCACGCTGCTCTGTAGGAACCGGGAATTGAAAAAGGGTGGCCCTGTGAAGTGCCTTATCTTTCATTCAGCTGGTATTGCTGCCATCTGCATCTGGTTCTTATTTGCATTTGTCAGCGTGCATTTTCCATCAACTGGGCCAGTGACAGGAAGGTGGTCTGGAGAAAACCTTTCTATCTCTCCGGGCTTAGCATAGTAACAAGCTCCTGCTTGAACACTTGTTAATTATAGCTAACTGCCAACTGATGAGCTATGAAAGTACTTGATTAGTTAGACCAATGGACTGGACTAACAAATATTTGACCCCTCAATCTGGATGTTCTTGGTAGGTTGCCAACACTGTGGATAGGCATTCTAAGAGGGAGATATTTTAATGAAGCTGCTGCTGTTGTTTGATCATTAAGTGGAGTTATCTTCTACCACTGTAGCAACGGTGTCACACAAGCTCTGTCTACACAAGCTTCCATCTAGGGAAGTCATTTTGCTAAGGGAATGAAGGAAAGAGCTCTCTAATTGGAACTCAGTTTAAGATTGTGGCTGATGCTTGTGAGTTAGCCAGGACAACTTCTCTGCCAAACTTACCTACAATAATTGATAGATGCAAATTTCATCAATCATCATCATGGGCTTTGCCGAAGGTTCTTCAGAATTACTTGAAGGAGAAGTCTCCGAAGTAGGGTGTGCAAGACTAATCACTGGGGTGCAGAAAACAAAATATTAAAACCCCTGTTTACATTCTTTTATCTAAAAAACTAAGGAACAGAGCTATACTAAATGTATAGAATATAGAAAATAAAAATGTATTCTTGGGTTATGTTTCAGAATGTATAATAGTTCATATATGTAATCTCTTGGACTGAGAGTCCCTTGGACTCCAAGGCGATCAAACCAGTCAGTCCTAGAGGACTTTAGAAGGCCAGATCCTGGAGATGAAACTCAAATACTTTGGCCACCTAATGAGAAGGAAGGACTCACTGGAGAAGAGCCTAATGCAGGGAAAGATTGAGGGCAAAAAAAGAAGAGGACGACAGAGAATGAGGTGGCTGGATGGAGTCACCAAAGCAGAAGGCGTGAGCTTTAATGTACTCCGGGGGATGGTAGAGGGCAGGAAGGCCTGGAGGAATGTTGTCCATGGGGTTGCAATGGGTCGGACATGACTTCGCAACTAACAACAATAATATAATTTATAAATATACATAATTAGGAAGTGCGCGATGAAAAGGTTTTGAACCTTAAGCCATGCAGATTGCGTTTATTCATACTTTTACACCAGAGAATGCTGTTATCCTCTCTATCAAAATTTTATGGAGCTTCCAGAATCAAGAAATAATAACAAATAATTTTACTGTTCATACTATGCTGAGCATTTCTAATTAGGTATTGGAAATATAAAGCCAAGAATTTATTTTTAAAAAATTTGGCATAAGCTAGAAATCGCATTATGAAGGTTACCATGAATAAATGAAAATTGGAAGGATTATTATTAGCTAATTAACTCTTGCACAAAAGTTTAAAGACAATTATCAGTCAAACATGACATCTAGCAATTACATGGATCCATCTGTGTGGTTTCTAGGCAATGTTACAAAACAGGCTTGCCATTGCCAATTTCTGAATTTTTAAAAATACTTTCCAGGCTAATTTACAATATGGTATTTTTTTTATTAGTTCCCTATCTAGGCACTTATCCGGCATTACCTGGCATAACTTCTGAATCTAAACAACTCCATTCAAGCACTATCGCTTATTGAAATAATCATTCTGTTGGGTCATTGTTAATTTCCTTTACTGTCTTATATTTTTCTAAGCTAAGATTGTTTCATTACATCATAACTGCAAATAAAGTGTTATAAAATAACTGATAAATAAAGGTAGTGGTATTTATGAAACAGGAACTAGAAATTGTTAATACTATGAAGTTTAAATACATTAGCACCTTGAAACCCAAGGGAAGTTTAAATATAATTTCAAAAGTGTTAACGTAAGGTTGCCTAAATTTTACAATGAATGCTAAGTATCACATTAATTTTGATGGTCTCATTCTTGCTCAGCTCGATTCCTTTAACAAGAAAAGGTTTACAGTAAAATGGGTTTGTGGGTTTGGACAAGTTTCTCCAAACATACATATTCATGTCTGCAATTCTGCCTACTGCACATTCATTTGGGGCAACAAAACAGCGAATATAAGTTGTACCCTTGCTCATGACTCCATGCAATTTTGTACAAACTGTTCTTTAACACACACAGTTGCTGCTTCTACTGGGGAATCACTCAGCTAAATTCAGAGAACTGCAAATTTAGAAGAGTAGGTGAGTTTCAGTTCATGTTCTGTTTTGCATACAAAATGGAAACTAAATGAATTTCACCCATTCCTATTTTTACCCAGCACCTAATTTGTCCACTTTGAAGGGTAAGGGGTGTCACCAGAGCTCTTGGTTGAGTTCTTGACTTTTCAAACTCTTCAAATAACTTCAAAGCGACATTTTCTCTGCAAACATGGGGGGGGGGACCCCAAAGGATGAGCGAATCTCAAAATACCCAATCATTTTAACAAAGCGGCTTCACACTGTGTATTATTAAGGGTGAAGAGGGGAGATATAAAAAGTCCCATTACGTAACTCCCACCAAAGCTAATAGAATTAAAGGGATTAATTTAGTCTTGAGGGCAACAATCAGGCTGAAAAATCTTGTGACAACAGGCTCTGTCATGAATACATTCTTGCAGAGCAGGAAAAACAACTTCTCCATTTCCAGCTTCTCTATTTGCAGTCCCACAACCTCAAGGGAGATGGGGCAGTTTACAGCTTAATCCCACGGAGCTTTTTTCTCCCCCCCCCCAAAAAAAAGTATTTTGATTTACACATGCACCGGATTGCATCTTCACTCTCAGATTTTTGGAAGCACTGTGTGCGTTCTTTACTTTTGCCTTCTGTGCTCACTATAGAAATGGTTTCATATGGAGGCTTATTCAAGGTATTAAAACTTTAATTAAAAGCCTCTTCAAAAAGATTATCTTCACAAGGTCTTTTGGAAAGCCAAAATAGAGATTAAGTCATTAGCTCCACGGGAAGCACCTCTCTCTCTCTCTCTCTCTCTCTCTCTCTCTCTCTCTCTCTCTCTCCCTCCCTCCCTCCCTCCCTCCCTCCCTCCCTCCCTCCCTCCCTCTCTCTCTCCCCAAAGGATTACAGAGAATAGCTCGTTCTTGAGATGTTACCAGGATATGTAGGCAAATCTCAACAGATTGCCTCAATTAATGTGTTGAAGATCCATCTTAACTAGCTGAGACCTAAGCTACACTGGGACATGACAACAGAAGTCTGTGGTCTTATCACTTTATCCACAGTTGGAAGAAATGTCCATCTGGGTTCAATTCCAAGTGGGGAGAAAGACACTGGAAACATAGAAGCTGCTTGGAAAGATGGTTTAATGGTGGACAGTACCACATGGTTTGAGGCCCGGGCAAAAAAAAAGTATATCACTATATACCCTCTCTTGGGCCCCGTCTTGGAGCTTCCTGTTCCTGTGTAAGAAATGTATTCTGATTAGTTGTCAGACTCCCATAGGGCCATGCAGGGGTAACTTTGTAGTGTCTTGAGTCCCAAGCTTGGTTGAATCTTACTGGGTGATGTCATCTCCCCAGGTGCCATGCGGTGAGTTCTGTTGCTAGATGGGTAGAGGGCTAATCCCACCTTTGTTGGATCTTGGGTGAGGGCATTTGCTTATGAATAGATTTAGCTATCTCTTTATCTCTTAAGTACTGATATCTTCTGTGGGTTATTGAAGAGGGTGGGGGCTATTAAGAGTGAGTCTGGTTCCTGCTTTTAAAAAAAACATGTTTCTCCACTTCTCATCCAGGGAAATATCATATTCTGCCTTTTTAATATTTCCTAGAATATTTCATTCTTCTAGGAGTGGGGTGGGTGCTAACTTCCTACACCATCTTTCAATGTTTGTTCCCTGAAGTAATGATCTCACTTTGCCAAATATGTAATCTGGCTTTACATATACGTACTCTTATCCGTATTGCTTCCTGTCCCTTTTCTATGTGTGGCTTTCTGTTTATACCCTTATAAATGGAATTTATTGTTCTATGTCCGCTCGAGTATATTATTAGCACTCAGAGGAGTGCTAAACTCTATTAGCGCTAAGAAGAAGAGCCTTATCAGGAAGATGAACAGCGTATAAATTTAATAAATAAATAGAGGGATCCATGCTACTTCTCTATAAGCGCATGGACTTCTACTTATTATAGATATTGCTGGAAGATACCACATCCTTCCATTTGATGAAAGAAATGTCCTTCTGGGTTCGGCTCCAAGTGGGGAAAAAGACACTGGAGACATAGAGGCTGCTTGGAAAGATGGTTTTAATGGTGGACAGGACCACGTGGCTTGAGTCCTGAACAGAAAAGGTGATCACATGCTTTAATGTTGGTGGAGAAAAAGAGAAGGGAGGCTGAGATGCTGAAAGTCCCTAGTTTTATGCCCTCTCTGGCCTTTGATCTTGAGCTTGTATTCTGATTGGTTGTCAGACTCCCATGGGGCCATGCAGGGGCAACTCTCTAGGCTGCGTTTTGAATCCAGGTTTGGTTGAGTTCTCAGATGCCATGTGGCGAGTTGGGTAAAGGGCCAATATTATCATGCCTTAATCCCATCCCCCTGGAGCTGAAGGGGAGAACTCTTTATTATGTGAAGTGGACTAACTTGGCATTCTTAATGGCCCATTGACAAAGCTGGGATGGGCAGGAAGCTGAAGGGAGCTGTTCTGTCTTTTAAAACATGTTTCTTCCTTTTTACATCCAGAGAAAAATTCTGCCTTTTCAATATTTCCTAGGATATTTCATTTTTCTGGGAGAGGGCTGGGTGATAACATCTTACACATTACAGTGATACAAATGGGTCTCCAAGAACACGTCCAGTTCCATCTGCAGATAGTCCTTGACTTACAACCATTTGTTGAGTGACCATTTGAAGTTACAACAGCACTGAAAAAAGTGACTTACGACTGGTCCTTGCACTTACAACCGTTGCATGTCATGTGATCAAAATGTGGGTGCTTGCCAATCGGCATGTATTTACTACGGTTTCACCCTCTTAGGCTCAATGCGGTCGTCATTTACATCCTTCCCATCCGGCTTCTGATAAGCAAAATCGATCACTATTCACTTAATGACTGTGTGATTCATTTAACAGCTGCGGGGATTCATTTATCAATGAATCGTGGCAAAAATCATAAAATGGGTGCAGCTCCCTTAACTGTCACCTTGCTTACCAACAGAAATATTGATTCCCTAACTGTGGTGGCAATTCAAGGACTACCTGTATAGTCCCCATTCATGAGATAGCTATTTTCATGATAGAAGTTAAGCAATGATAACTTTTATAGTATTGGTTTTGATTGTAAAAATTTTTAAAGTCCCTTAAGGGGACTTTATTGAATGCCACTTTAAACTTTTTACAGGTAGGCCTCGACTTACTCCTCGCTTCAAAAATTTTAGCAACCGGTTTTCTGCCCAGTTGCTGGGTGGGTGTGGCCATTGTGGGCGTGGCCTACTTGGCCTCCTGCACCACGGCAGGGGAGGGCTTTTCCCCCTCCCAAGGCTCCGAAGGTTTTCCTTCGAAAACGGCCTCCCCCGAGCTCCAGAGGCCCTCCGGAGACCCTCCGGAGGCGAGAAACGTACCCATTTGCGGATTTCCAGGAGGCCTGTTTTTACCCTCCCCAGGCTCTGGAGGCTTTCCTCAAGCATCTGGGAGGGCAAAAACAGCCTCTCCAGGCTCTGGAGGCTCTCTGGAGCCCAGAAACAGGCCCTTTTCCAGACTTCCAGGACTTCCGGAGGCTCATTTTTTACCCTTCCAGAACGTCCATGCAGGCCCTACACTTACCTGGCGTCCAAAATGGGCCACGTGGAGACTCCTAGGAGGGGCGGTGCAGGATGGATGGGGCCAGCCAGTCCTTGAAACTACCGGTCAGGCGATCCAGATGTAAAGTTGGCATCCAGTTCACTTGAACCGATCTGAACGGGCTGAATCCCACCCCTGTGTTAAGTGAGAAATTTGTTAACTGAGTTTTGTCCTATTTTGCAACCTTTCTTGCCACAGTTGTTAAGCGAATCATTGCAGTTGTTAAATTAGTAACATGTTTGTTAGGTTAATCTGGCTTCCCCCGTTGACTTTGCGTGTCAGAAGTTCGCAAAAGACGGTCTCCTGATCCCGGGACACCAAAACCATCATAAATATGAACCTGTTGTCGAGCATCAGAATGTAAATCACAATGACTCTGAGGAGGTTGCAACAGTCATAAGTGTGAAAATACGACGGCACTGAAAAAAGTGACCATTTTCACACTTATGACTGTGGCAGCATCCCTGTGGTCACGTGATTTACGTTCAGATGCTTGACAACTGGTTCATATTTATGATGGCAGCAGTGTCCCGGGGTCATGTGAATATCTTTTGTAAATTGAGGAGTATCTGTAATTCCTGTATCTCCCAGGGGAATTAGTTCCTTCTAGATCTGAGGTATCAAACTCAAGGTCCGCAGGCCGGATCTGGCCTGTGGGGTGCTTAGATCTGGTCTGCGGCAGAGGTGGTATTCAGACGGTTCTGACGAACTGGTCGTAGAAACTTTGAGTAGTTCGAAGACCCGGCAAATACCACCTCTAGCTGGCCCCTCCCATGATTTGATCCACTGCCTCCCGAGTCCCAATTGATCAGCTGGGTCTTCTTTTGTTGTCCTGCACAGGAGAACAGAGCCAGAAAGCAGCTTAGTGGGGTGGAGAGGAAATGGGAATTTTGCAGTAATCTTCTCTCAGGAATGGGTAGGGGATTTTGCAGTATCCTTCCCCAGGAGTGGGGAGGGAATGGGGGTTTTGCAGTATCCTTCCCCTGCCACTCCCATCAAGCCAAAAAAATTTTGAATCCGACCATTGGCCTCCGGGGCCGCCCTGAAAACAGCAAAGGACCAACCCTCGGGGCCTTTGCCAGCAAAAATGGAACTCAGCACCATTATTGCTGGCAGAGGGTTGCAGTTGAAAATGGAGCTTATGAGAGTGCGGCCCTCCCGATCTCTGTTTTCGCTGCCAGAGGGTTGCAGGGGGCTATCCCAGCTGAAAACGGAGCTAGGGAGCCCATTTTTGCTGGCAGAGTGCTCGGGCCACCACAGGCATCCCCAACACGAATGATGTCAGGCTGGCCATGCCCCCCCCGACCCCCCGAGGTCAAACACAAACCTGATACAGCCCTCAATGAAATCAAGTCTGACATCCCTGTTCTAGATTGCATCCAGTGTGTTGTCTTTTTCTAGAATATCTGCTGTATTCTCATTAAGTCATGCGAATAGGCCTTCCCTTTTGCCCCAGGGAGTTGTTTCACGCACTTGTGTCTTTATACAGATGTGGGCTCCATCCAAATACTGTAAGCCGGAGGAGCAGACATCGCTGGAACAAAGCATATTTCTCTTAAGATAAAATGCACTGGGCTTAAAGCTTGCTTTAATTGTAACACATATCATTGTTATCTGAAAGCTTTAAAATAAACATTTTTAACCAGAATAACCTTATTCAGCTCTCTTGAAGAGCTAATGGGGATTATTTAAGACATTCTCAAACTAATCTTCCTGAAGCCAAGTAAAAACACCCAGAAAACACATATAAGATGGTTTCAGTCTTCTTGAACCACCCAGCTTCCAGACGCGTGAGGCTAAAACGTTCACCATGCCGTGCTGCTAAAGAGATGGGAGTTGTAGTCCCACACATTCTGGAGGCCACCCAGTTGGAAAGGGCTATTTTTAATTTCCAGTGGTATTATTTAAAAACAATGGCTAATCTTCTTTATTTTTTTCTTTTTACACAAATCTGGCTAAAATGATTTTAATCAACATACTTTCTCAGCACTAAACCTTCAATTTTGATTAAACGCATTACTATAATCTGTGTTTGGAAGTAGCTACCTGGGCCTATTGGAAGGCATGCCTTTGATCCCATTCCAGAGTGGAGCTCTAGCAGATTTAAGAGAGCAGTGATCCAAATGAAATCCTTGGGGAAAATAATCCTCCCTAATCAGATCTACAAGGCTGTGCTGTTCCTTCTCCAACCCGGTGCCCTCAGATACGTTACTCTGCAATTGCCAGATTTCTCAATCTATTGGTCATTCGGGTGTGAAAGTCTGGACGTTGCATCTCTAACATTTATGGAAGCACCAAGTTGGGAAGGCTGCCTCACTGTCCTCGGTTTCCCAATGCCGATGGTGAAGCAATGTTATGATTTCACTGATCGGTATGAATGTCTGAAACTCAGGGAACACAGCCAGCTTGGCGGTGAGCTCAGGTATTTTGGGTGGGGAGGGCTTCCATTTCAATGGGTCACTCTAAAGCCCTTCCTGCTGGCTCTGTCTCACGGTGCACAAACAGGAGCGCACTTGGGCTTCCGGGGAAGCGGGCTGATTAACTGTAGGGAAAGGTGTCTCAGCGATGGTTGTCGATATTAAAACAAACACAAAAGGAGAGGCGGAGGAGTGCGAGAGAGGAAATAAACATGGGTGTGTGCTAATGGAGTCAGAGAGGAGCAACGTGCTTATTTTCCTTACTGATCCAGGAGTCTTGTAGATTAGCACCCATTTGCATGGCAGCCAGCAGGCTGTCTGCGGAGAAAGGGCCCGGGATTCACCTCTCTCTTGACACCTGTAAAGAGGCCCATTTATCCAATCCAGGTCCAGGATACCTAGGGAAGCGGTCACCAACTGGTGGTCCGCAGAAAAATTATTTGCATTTTTCATATTGCACTAAATCAGGGGTCCTCAAAGTATGCCCCCTGGGATGGATACGTGCAAGGAATGTTTGTGTTGCTGCAGAGAGTCTCCCCCTTCGGGGTCTTTTTGTGTGGGTTGGGGTGGGGCAGAAATTCCAACTTGGCGTCCGCTTCAGCCTTCTGGTGCGGGGCTTCGGGCGAAGGTTGGAGGGAAGCGCTGCTGATGGCAAAGAGCCGAAGGGCCTTGTTCCAGTGGGACTGCACTGCTTCATGGCTGGAACTGACTGACCATCTCAGCCCAGTGAGCCTCCAGACACCAGTACCTGGCCTTTCATTCCCGCAAGTCTTCCCTCTGCTTGGAAAGCCTATGCTGTTAGTCCTCAGTGAGGTGCTTCTGCCAAGCCTCCTTCTCGGTCAGATCCAATTTGAACTGAGCTGTTTTACCAACTCTTTCTCATGGTGGCTACTTAGCTCCAACAACTGCTTCCTGTTGGGGCCCCAAGGAGGGGAGGGGTGAGTAGGGGCTGGCGAGGCACCCCTCAATGTAAGTGACATCAAGTTGCCCATTCAGTCACATGATCACCTAGCCACGCCCACCCAGCCAGTCATTAGGCAGATCATATTAGTGGTCCACGGGATTTAAAATTACAAATTTAGCGGTCCTGAGGTCCAAAAGGTTGGTGACTCCTGACCTAGGCGTAATGGGAAGAAGGAAGGTCTACTGGCTAAGGCACCAGGCTAGAAAGCAAGAAACCATGAGTTCAACTCCTGCTTTAGCCAGCTGGATGACTTTGAACCAGTCAGCTTACCTCACCTAATAGGGCTGTTTTTGTTGTGGGGAAAGGAGGAGGAGGAAGGAGTATAGTGTGTGCTCCTTGCCTTGAGTTAAAATAAATAAATGCAGGATATACTGTGTATGTAAATAAACAAACACGAGGAAGGGCCACTAAGAAGACAACAGTCAGATTTTTTTTAAAAAAAAAAATCTGAATCCTGACAAAAAATGTAACCCAAGAAAATGTCTCAAACAAGACCTCCTAGTTCTCAAGAAAATAAGGCAGGGAAGGGAGGAAAAAGCATTCAGACTTGCAAGTTTATATTATGATAACCTTACAATAAAAGTAGTAACCTTTTGATTTCCTAGTCTGGCCTATCTCAAGCAGCTGACACTAGTCTTATTGGGATATTCCACTCATTCACACATATTTGTTATATGTGCATTTTTCCCTAGCAGTCATTGGTAGTGATGTGAGGAAGGAATGGCATTGAGACTCCAGACGGCAGTCCTACCATAGTCCTTTCCTCCTCATGTCTCATTTCTGATAGCTACTCCTGGAGCTATGATATTTAAAGCTAGAAGTTCACCACCACTAATTTATACCAAGGCCCAGTCTAAAAGGCAGTGGGTATCTGTTGTTGGTCTTTAAGCCTTGAAATGCCCGGTTTATGAGTAACTAGTAGCTGGATACCCGTGCTTCACGACGAAACTATGCAGTTGGAACAGAGTTCTTTTCAGGTGGGGAGGGGGAGTAGAATGTCTAATTCCTTAGCATCAGAGTGTGTTAATGTAAGACAACTGACAGTTGGAACAGAATTCTTTTCAGGTGGGGAGGGGGAGTAGAATGTCTAATTCCTTAGCATCAGAGAGTGTTAAAATAAGATAACTGACAGTTGGAACAGAATTCTTTTCAGGTGAGGAGGGGGAGTAGAATTCCTTAACATCAGAGCGTGTTAAGTACTGTATAAGAAATACTAATGATCTAATGGTCATTTTGAAAAATTATTTCTTAGCGAGCACCTAGAAGCAAGAGGAACATACGTGCCAAATTTCAAGTTTGTAGGCTTTACGATTCTGTTCATTTCGTGATGAGTGAGTGGTACTTACTTTATATACATACATACATACATAATACATACATACATACATACATACATACATACATACATACATACAATATAGATTTAAATAGTGCATCGCAAAGGAGGAGAGACTTCTTTGCATTCAGAACACTAAGTCTCCAGATTAACAAACTATAATTGCTACATCCACACAGCATGCTGTTTATCAACTCTGGGCTGCACACATTTCAGAGGCAACATCAAGATACAGAAAATAACTTATGCCTGTCGTAAATTTATGGTCCAGATTTAGTAGCTTTGTGGTTATGTACGTAAACTATCATGATTTCATTAACATGACATACAAAGCTAATTTTTCCCGCAACTTGCTGTACAACTAATTATTCAGCTATATTTTAAGCATAGACCATTGGTGGGATTCAAATTTTTTTACTACTGGTTCTGTGGGTGTGGCTTTGTGGGTATGGTTTTGTGGCATGGCAGGGGAAGGATACTGCAAAATCCCATTCCCTACCCACCCCACTAACCTGCTTTCCAGCTCCGTTCTGCTGTTCAGGGCAACAAAAGAAGATCAGCTGGGAGGCAGCAAGGGCGGGGCCAGCCTATTTGCCAATTCTCCAAACTAGTCAAAATGTCCACTACCGGTTCCCCAGAACCTGTCAGAACTGGCTGAATACCACTTCTGACGTAGACCTATGTTGTACGATCTCACCCTTTGGAAAATAGCATTCTTCAGGATATGGATATAGGAAGTATAAATTATAGCAGTGTATTTCCATCATGGCAATTTTAAGATGTCTGGACTGCTGACTGAGGAATTCTGGGAATTGAAGTCCGTGCAACTTGAAAGCAGTCATGGCTGGGAAAGGCCGGATCACAGGATGTATTTGTTAATTTTGGAATACATGAGGAGGCCAGTGCCCTGTGAGGTATGAAGTGCATATTGTTATGATAGTTCATAGTTTTGAAGCAGCTGGAGTGATCCAAAGGGAGGCGCTCGGAAGATACATCTTAATAGGTTTAACCTTCTTAAAGCGGTTCCATAAAAACAAGCTTGCAGGTTGCCAAATTCAACGGCGGAGACAAAGGATGGGGAAAGTTCAGCTAATGCAACACCTATTATCTTGTCTCACTTGGCTTCTCCTTTTTGTAGGAATGTGGAATGTCAAAGGTTTGTTTTTACCGAAAACAGCTTTTATGTGAAGGGGAATGAATTTTCCCCTCGTTTTGAGGGTAGTATCTTTTTGTTGATGTACTGGGCAGTCATGATGGGAGACACGCCCCAGCTAGTTTCATGGAAAGTTGGATGTTTTTACAACTCTTGTATTTGATGATGAAGTTGGGTGTAGTTCCCCACTAAGGCAGAATGAGTGATTTGCCATAAACAATATCTGCTTACATTTCATGCCAAGGTTCGCCCCGAAGGTCTCTATCTAGCAAAAATTATTTGGCAGCTAAGCCTCGACTTCCTCTCCCCAAAAGAGGTGGGGAATTATCTTGTTACAACCATTACTAACCTGGTATCTTTGGACTTCCTGTTGCCCTGCAATTAGGGGAGGTCAATGCTTCAGTTAGAACTGGATAATCTTTTGACATCTAAATAAAAACCATAAAAAAACCCCATTAAAGGAGAGACCTGTAAAGATAACAAGATACGGGGCAAACTGTAACATGTTGAAAGTTTATAGAGATTCTCAATCATCCAGGTCATAGCTGTGGCTAAGGTGCTTGTTCAAAAGATAACTAGACTTTTCTTAGTTTCTGGAAAACACTTCGCTTCTCATCCAAGAAGCTTCTTCAGTTTTGACTGGATTTATATCCTCTGCAGTCATCTGCTTGATAGCACCCGGAAGGTCAGTTGCTAGCTCACTAAAATGTTACTTTTTTAAGGGTTCTAAGAGCATTAGGGTGTGACTCAAAATTTTAACAGCCGGGTCTCTGCCCAGTTGCTGGGTGGGCGTGGCATGATGGGCATGGCCTACTCAGCCTCCTACACCACTGCAAGGGGGGGGAGTTTTTGCCCTCCCCAGGCTCCAGAGGTGTTCTACAAGCCTCCGGGAGGGCGAAGACGGCCTCCCCTGGGCTCCATTTCCAGACTTCCAGATCTTCCGGGAGGCCCGTTGCTCACCCTCTCAGAGCCTCCATGGGCCGCGTGGGGACTCCTGGGAGAGGCAGGGTGGGCGGGGCCAGCCAGTCCTTACAACTGCCGGTTCGGCGAACCAGATGTAAAATTAGCATCCGGTTCGCCCAAACCGGTCCAAACCGGCTGAGTCCCACCCGTGAGTATATAGTAACCTTGAAAATTTCCCATCCCTTGCTCCCCAAAAATTGGGGAGCAGGGGATGGGAAAATAAAAATAGTTGAGAATGGATTTTTTTTATACACTTGCAAAACTGAGTGTGCAGGTTACCCATTCCATCTTATATTTCCCCAATGCTACCCTCGTTTGACAAACTGCAATTCTCAGAGCTCTTTGGAGAAAGTCACAATGGTTAAAAACTGCTATTAAAACGATATCGCTTTGTGTATCTTGGCAGCCATGAAGTAGGAAAAGAAGGAATCTTTCATAGTTCATAGAAAAAGAAGCGTGCCTGGAGATGCTTTGACATACCCCACCCCACTCTCCTCCCCCTCCCCCTCCCCATTGCCTTGGGAATGGCTTACAGTGGGGTGTTTTTTTTTCCTTCAAGTTTTTCATTACTTTAGAGAACATTCAACAGTCTAGTCTGGCAAATACGCTTGTAGCAAGCTGCCTTGGCACCAACGGAGAGGCTTCAGTTGAAAAGCTCAATGTTTGCATTGAATCGTGTGACGGGTATCAAGCGCTAAGCACCTGAATAGGCCCATAGCTGAAGTTTACTCTGGAGATTCCCTCTGAAAAAGGCTGTGTGAATTCTCCACAGTGCTCCTATGTTGCCTTGCTACCAGAGCGCTATGTGGGAAAGCTTCGAGCAGCTGAGACCTAACTTTTTGTGGGAAGGTTAAGCCATGGGTAATGCAAGGATGCTGGGAACGATTGAGGGCAAAAAAAGAGAAGGGGACGACAAGAGAATGAGGTGCCTGGATGGAGTCACCGAAGCAGTCGGCGTGAGCTTAAATGGACTCCGGGGGACGGTAGAGGACAGGAAGGCCTGGAGCAAGGGCCCTCAAGCTTTTTAAACAGGGGGGCCATTCAAGGTCCCTCGGACTGGTTTAACGGTCCATTAATTTAACGGTCCATTAAACAATACACACAAATTAAACTTTAATTTGTTATGCTCCTGGGGGTGGAAAGCAGGTTAGTGAAGGGATATGGCTGCTTTGGGGAGTGCATCTCTCTCTCTCTCTCCCTCTCTCTCTCTCTCTCTCTCTCTCCCTCCCTCCCTCCCTCCCTCTGGAGGCAGGGAAGGCCATTTTTGCCCTCTTCGTCATTCAGAACCATTCTGCTGCCCAAAAACAGGCCATATCCAGCCCCTGGGCCATAGTTTTAGGACCCATGGCTTGGAGGAACGTTGTCAATAGGGTCGCAATGGGTCGGACATGACTTCGCAACTAACAACAACGCAATGATGTTGTAGGCTGCCATTATTTGTTTTAGAAGATTGCCAGAAAAATCTTAGAAAAAAAACAACAATTCTCTTTGGCCAGCAAAATGTCGTTGAAATAGAAACCCTTACAGGTAGTCCTCAGCTTACAACAGTTCATTTAGTGACTGTTTGAAGTTATGACGACATTGAAAAAAAATGATGTATGACTCAGTTGGTGGGATTCATTTTTTTTTTACTACTGATTCTGTCTGTGGGATCTAATAGGTCTTTGGGAGGTAATTGGCAGCATCTTTAGGATCTGGCCTTCTGAAGAGCAGTCAGGGTTAATCTCCTCTAGGACTGACCGGTTGGATCGCCTTGCAATCCAAGGGACTCGCAGGAGTCTTCTCCAGCACCATAGTTCAAAGGCTTCAATTCTTTGGCTCTTAGCCTTTCTTATGGTCCAACTTTCACAGCCATACATTGCAACTGGGAAAACCATAGACCTGACTATACACAATTTTATTTCTTTTTAGTATGCTGCCTAGATTTGCCACAGCTTTTCTCCCCAGGAGCAAGCATCTTTTAATTTCTTGGCTGCAGTCCCCATCTGCGGTGATGTTGGAGCAAAGGTTATTAAAACAATAATAATAAGACTTGCCTCTATATTACATATCGCCTTCCCACTCTTAGGTTCTTTGAAGTACAAGAGTCACATACATTGAGAGAAGTAATGGTTGAGTATGAATAAATGCTCTATGTGGGATGAAGCTGTTCCTGATCATTAGAATCCAAGGTCAAGGATATGAGTCCAAGGGAGGAATAGCTTGCTGGAATATCAGGGTCATGAAACAGAAGTCAGCAGACAGACGTTGTTCAAGTAATGAGTAGCCTTGAATTGCAGACTTGCTATTACCTTATGACTCAACAACTTCAAGGAGTTGTAGAACTTCTTCCTTAGAGAAGTTCACTTGGAGACTGAGAAACAAATCTGGAGTCAGAGGTGAGCTATCTGAGTTGGGGTATTGCAGAGAAGCGCACACCCCCATTCTAAAACAAGTTTTCTTACGAGAAACACTTGTGTTGCTTTTCTCTCCTTTGCAATCAAGCAAAACACATTTTATTTCCAGAAGTTTCGATGTCACTTTAAGCATACTGACTGATTTATAGTTCCTTAAAAAAAACCCACACACATAGTTTAATCTCATGCATCCCTTCTCAGAAATAAGCTCATTGATTACTTCCTGGTATTGAGTGTTGTTTTTATTGCGATCTTAATTTGGCTTTTTAAATCATGTTGAAGAATGGTGTAAAAATAAATACCATAATTAGCCAGATCAAATAGTTTCCAAATAGCCAAATAAGTTGCTGTAGCTAAGCAGCTGAAAACAGAATGGTTACATCATGAAACCAGAATACTTTTACACTTAGAAAACAAAAAAGGAAACGGAACAGACAAAATGGATGGCCTACCAAAGAAAATAAAAAACTGGTCAGTAGTGATGGGTCCTCTTTAACAGGACAGGCATAATTTAAGGATATGATGAAAATTATGTTGAAATAAACTCTGTGCTTATGTTCAGACAAGGATTATGACATTTGGGACCAAGACATTAAAAAGTTAAGGTTAAAGAAATGGTGATGCACGATCTTCATATACTTTTGGACCAAAATTGCACTGAATTGGTTGTAATATCTCCCTGAGGTTTTTTCCCAAGGCGGCATACACTCATACTTGATTGCTCAATGAATCTTTAATTATTGTTTCTTTTCTAATTTGTATTAAATGATTAATTTTCCTTGTTAGTATTTTGCTATTTGCTTGCTTGCTTGTTTTTATTAAGCTTTATTAAATTTCAGAAAAAATATAAAGAAACAGAAAAATAGGAATTATAAAACAAAAAGCTCAAAACAGAGCAAAGTGAGTTGTTCAAACAGGATAAAAGGGGGAATTAAAAAAAGATAACTTAAATATGAGCCAGCAGGGTGCTGCAGCTGCCAAAAAAGCCAACATGGTCTTAGGCTGCATTAACAGAGAGAATCAAGATCATGTGAGATAGTAATAGCACTTTATAAAGCCTTGGTTAGACTATACTTGGAATATTGCATCCAGTTTTGATTGCTATGAAATTAAAAAGATGTTTAGACTCTAGAAATAATAAGCGAAGAACAACAAAGATGATTAGGGGACTGGAGCAGTGGTGAAATTCAATTTTTTTTACTACCGGTTCTGTGGGCATGGCTTGGTGGCCATGGCTTGGTACTTTGAGGTGTATATCTATAGCATGCAATGATTAACATCTATCTAAACATCTTGGCTCAGTGGCTAAGATGCTGAGCTTGTCTATCAGAAGGTTGGCAGTTCAGCGGTTTGAATCCCTAGCGCCGCGTAACGGAGTGAGCTCCCGTTACTTTCCTAGCTTCTGCCAACCTAGCAGTTCAAAGTGTGTAAAAATGCAAGTAGAAAAATAGGGACCACCTTTGGTGGGAAACAGGGTTCTGTGCGCCTTTGGCGTTTAGTCATGCCAGCCACATGACCACAGAGATGTCTTCAGCAAGCGCTGGCTCTTCGGCTTTGAAACGGAGATGAGCACTCCCCCCCACCCCCAGATTTGGGAATGACTAGCACATATGTGCGAGCGGAACCTTTACCTTTAAACCTCTTTGAAATGAGATTCATGAAGAATGTCTAAGGGTATTAGAAGATGAGCACTATATATATATTCACTTTAATTTCAGATATGGTAAGTTGCTGGAGTTCACAGATGGGAGCTATGGTTTTTCTCCCAGTCTGATCCTTCAAACAGAGAAGTATCTTAAATAAAAAAGAAAAATCCAGCTCCAACAGCATAGTGGATAATATGAACGTGACTCTTCGTTATTCTTCTATCTTCACTGCAGATCATGCATTGTGCATGAAACAGAACCAAACCCAACAATTTATGGAGTGAAGCTATGAGTTACAGAGAAAGCTGTTTTCTGTTAGAACATTGTAGTGCTTGTCATTTCTCTTGAAATTTAAGAAGGGTTGGAATGTTAATTTTGTAAGCTTCTGGTTACATTCAGCGTCACTATAAGTATAAATAAACCACACCACAGAAACAATATATGCTCCCAGTGACCTTGTTCCAAGGAAATAAAATATCCTGGTTAGCATTTCCATCACTGCAAGTCTCAGCACCTGGAGAATTGGACTAGAGGGTGTTTAATCTGTGGTCAATGCTTACAAAACCTACACTAGGAGTATCCAATGTACGCGAAAGTGGTAATACACCTATGGGCAATTTCATAGTTCCCACTAGGCTCTACACTGACCCTAATTTTATTTTTATAATTTTATTTTTTTTTAAATTAATTTTGAAAAGGAAAGCTAGTATGGATTCCCAATTTCTATTTTCAGGAATACATCTGGGACCTGTTTATAGCTTGGAACTATGTTTCTCAACCTTGGTAGCTTGAAGATAGCTAGAATGTTCTAGGGCAGGACCAGTGGTGGGTTGCAGGCGGTACGCCCCGGTACCGGCATACCAGATCCTAGCCGGAGCACCGGGTACCATTCTGGTACGGTGCTCCGGAGGACCCACCCGCCTGCCCACATTCCTTACCATGTTTTAAAGCTGTCTGCGCTTCTGCGCATGCGCATGGCACGTACAGCACCTGCACGACGCTCCACTGAGCAGCTGGAGCATCGCGGAGGCCCTGCGGAAGCGTCATTTGATGCTACAATGCATGAATGTGCCATGCATGTGGGTGACACCAGGGCCGTTCCAACCGTACTGGTTGGAACGGAATCCGGAACGCACCACTGGGCAGGACTGTCAAATTCATGGCCCATGGCCCAAATACATCACGTACTAGCCATACCTCCATCTAGTTTAGCAAAGTCCCGGTACATCACGTGATGACGTGAGTTTGACACCCCAGTTCTAGAGGTTAAGGTTCTTCAAGTTGCCAAAGTTGAGAAACACTGGCCTGGAAGAATTCTTATAAAATAAAATGATAGAGAACTGCAGTTCAACATTCATTTGAAAATGTGCTAAAAGGGAGGAAGGGAGAGAGGGAGGGAGGGAGGGAGGGAGGGAGGGAGGGAGGGAGGGAAGGAAGGAAGGAAGGAAGGAAGGAAGGAAGGAAGGAAGGAAGGAAGGTAGGTACATCTGGGTTCAGTTCCAAGTGGGAAAAAGACACTGGAGATAATGGTGGCTGTTTGGAAATATGGTTTTAATGGTGGACAAGACCACATGGCTTGAGATCCTGGGCAAAAAGCACATGGGTGAAAGAAAGAGAGAAATTTATACCCTCTGGTGGGCCCCATCGTAGAGCTTCCTCTTCCTGTGTAAGAAATGTATTCCATTGGCTGTAAGACTTCCAGGGGGGGGGGGGTTGGCTACCTTTGTAGGATATCTGTGTCCCAGGCTTGGTTGAGCCTTTCTGGATGATATAATCTTCCCAGGTACCATGTGGCGAGACAGGTATAGGGTTAATCCTATCATGTCTTGAGAGCCATGCCTGGAGCTGAAGGGTGGTGGTGGTGGTGGCAGGAAGCTGCTTTCTCTTTAAAACATTTTTCTCCTTTTCTCGTACCGAGAAACATAATTTTCTGCCTTTTTAATATTTCCTAGAATATTTCATTTTTCTAGGAGAGGTGTGGGTGCTAACTTCCTACAGAAGGAAGGAATAACTTGGAAAGTCTTCAGAAGGAACATCAACTGTTTGCCTTCTACTAAATGGCCAAATCCATAATGAATGCTACTTTGTCACAATGCCCATCATCTACTCTTAGAATTCCAAATATATCCCCAGGCCCAAAGAATCTGGAATTCATTTTCTACAGGGGTATTGTAGCAAACAAATTTTGTCAAAATTATGAACAGTGTTATGATGTCTTGCCATAAGCACTGCTCCTTATGTACTTGGGTGTGTTGTTATACAAATACAAAAAGGCTCCAGTTTGAATTGCAATGTCATGATCTCTGTTTCATCATTTGCTTGGCTGGTCCCACCAGAAGATGCCATTTTGATTAGTAGCATAGCCTTAAGCAAGCTTGGGGACAATTGAGGCATTCTGAGATAAATTGGATTTTTCGCTTTTGTCACATCTCATAAAAAACCCATGGTTTATTAAAGCCATATGACTGTTGCTCACACATCATACTTACTCACAAACCATGCTTTATGCTCTACAGTTATGGTAGTGCAAACAGCATAATTCAGTGTTATATGCATGTAACAGGTGATGATACCAAGATACTAACATCTAAGCAGATAAAACTTAATATGGGTTGACAGAACAGAGTAATTCTTTTAAATATATGATAAAAGAGTTAATGATCTGATGGAGCTAGTTTTGTCACTAGAAAAATGTGGTTGTGTATTTATGTAAGTATGTGTGTGTGTGTATGTGTATATATAAATAACATTATATATATATGTGTGTGTGTGTGTGTGTGTGTGTTTGTGTGTGTGTGTTGTATTTGTGCTGATAAATAAATAAAGGGAGACTATATATATATATATATATATATATATATATATATATATATATATATATATATATATATATATATATATATATATATATATATATATATATATATAAATAGTTTTTTATATATAAATATAAAAAAAATGTTATATTTGTGCTGATTATATATATATATATACACTACTCCTGGAAACACCAAACCTGAAGTAGTCAGCAGCAGCCTGAAGATGACGAATGTGACTTCGTCGAAACGTCGCCAAGACATCTCCAATTCTACGTGGGAGAAAACCCGAACAACTAGAGACCTACATACTAAAACCCGCGAAAACCTCAGAAAACATATATATATATATATATATATATATATATATATATATATATATATATATATATATATATATATATATATATATATATATATATATATATATATATATATATATATATATATATATAATTTGTGCTGATAAATAAATAAATAAATAAATAAATAAATAACAAAGGCAACAGTAATAATATTGGGTTTCTGTCGTGATGGACTCTTGTGACGAGCCGATTGACAGAGAGTGGAAGCAGTTAGCTTCCTCCCATAATTGGGGCATACCAGGGGTTGTGACTTTAAATATATATATATAATTTGTGCTGATAAATAAATAAATAAATAAATAAATAAATAAATAAATAACAAAGGCAACAGTAATAATATTGGGTTTCTGTCGTGATGGACTCTTGTGACGAGCCGATTGACAGATGTTGGAAGCAGTTAGCTTCCTCCCATAATTGGGGCTTACCAGGGGTTGTGACACTAATATATACCTTCTTCCCTGGCTTCAGCTGATAAGGAGGAGACCTGTGGCTTGATGGCTAAGACGTTTGCCTAAGATGCAATACAGCACAGGTTCAAATCCCAGTAAGGGTATGGCTAGCTGATGAGAGCTAAATAGCTTGAAATAGATCTATACTAGTCTCCCTTTATTTATTTATCAGCACAAATAAACACACACACACACACACACACACATGTATGTATGTATGTATGTATGTATGTATGTATGTATGTAAGTGTATATATGTTTTGGCTCCAACTTTACCAAAATATTATTCTGCGTGTAATTTTACATTTTAGAAGAGATAACCCACATCATTGTTTTAAAATCCCTGTCCTACATAACTTTATTACTACTTAGCCCACTTTCTCTCCATATGAAGGAAAAGAAACTGAAGTATTTTCCATTGTCAAGGTGATCACATGTGAAAACTAAAATTTGCTCCAGATTTTTTCAGTCTGATGGGGAAAAAAAGTTGTAGAAATGTAAAAGCATAACAGATGCCGACTTCAACTTAGTCTGGGGTAATGCCCCTTTAAAGTTTTTAAATCAGTTTTCCAGTCTTGTTGGCAAAGAATTGCTTTCCATCCTAGAAGCATGACACAGTTTTGGCTTACTCTGTAAATGAGAATAATTTCACAGTGCAGTCAATTACACACACACATACACACATACACATACACATACACAGACACACACACACACACACACACACACACAGAGCTTTTAAAGCTGAATTGTGGAATTTATTAATGGGGAAGTTTGCAAGGGGGAATTGAAGGTGCCAATGACTTGCAGATGGTCCACTGAAGCAACTTTTGATTTTCTGTTTACAAAACCTTCCCAGCCAAGCTTGCATTTTCCATCCCAAAGTTATCTTTTCCTCCTGCTCTTCCCTTAATTGTACCAGCCAAACTGAGGAGTGAAACTGCCACACTCACATAAACCAGTCAGCTTTTGAATAGAGAAAACTGAATTCTTCTTGAACCTATTCTGAAGCTAAATTCAGTCAGAGGAGGTGAAAGAAAACCAAAAGAAGTTGGGAGGGAGAAAACAGAGACACACTCTCTCTCTCTCACACACACACACACACACACACACACACACACACTTCCCAGGCTTCGTGCCTTCTTAGTTACCAGCTGCATAGACAGTCACTTAGTTCAAGAGAAGCGAGCAAGAACTAAGGAGAAACTTTCTAATGGTGAGAACAATCAGCCAATGGAAGAGCTTGCCTTCAGAGGTTGTGGGTTTTCCATCACTAGAGGGTCTCAAAAAGAGACTGGCAACCATTTCCCTGAAATGGTATAGGGCCTCCTGCTGGAGCAGGGGGTTGGACTAGAATAGGGGTGTCAAACTCGCGTTGTCACGGCATTGTCACATGTCTTAGCATGACTTATCCCCCCTTCTCTAAACTGGGCGTGGATGTGGCCAGCACATGACGCATCTGGCCCGCGGCCCATGAGATTCACATCCCTGGACTAGAAGGCCTCCAAGGTCCCTTCCAACTCTGTTATTCTACCTTCTATTTTTTCTTTGATAGATAGATTAGTCAAGAATGTCATTATATTTGAGGGTGAAACTCAAGGTGACTCATCAGGCTGATGTTGGCTTTATTATCTCAAACAAGGTGAGATGGTGGCAAGTCCATTTTGATGAAAACTAAGGCTACCTGGAAGGTTACCTGTGTGGAAACTAACCAAGGAGAGAAGCAACTTAGAACTGAGGAGAAATTTCCTGACAGTTAGAACAATTAATCAATGGAACCACTTGCCTCCAGAAGCTGTGAATGCCCTAACACTGGAAGTCTTTAAGAAGATGTTGGATAGCCATTTGTCTGAAACGGTATAGGGTTTCCTTCCTAGACAGGGGGTTGGACTAGAAGACCTCCAAGGTTCCTTCCAACTCTGGTATTGTATTGTATTGTATTGTATTGTATTGTATTGTATTGTATTGTATTGTATTGTATTGTATTGTATTGTATTGTATTGTATTGTATTGTATTGTATTGTATTGTATTGTATTGTATTGTATTGTATTGTATTGTATTGCATTGCATTGTATTGTATTGTATTACCTCACTCACATCTGAAAGGAATAGTAGGAGCAGGGAATGGACTTCAGCCAGAGTTTTAGTATCAAGGGGGGGATGCAGACAAGGTAGGGGTACGACCAGGGGTGTTTGCACAGTGAGGTCAGAAAAATCAAGATGGCAACCACAATGGTGTGATTGAAGTTTTGCGTGTCTTTTTAGGTGCATCAGCTTCTTGAATCAGAAGACCAGATTTTTTTTTTGGCAGGGGGGGGGTATCTGTTCAATTTCTGAATACTTAAAATCAGATTCATGGGGAGTGTAAGCACATTTTTTCTCAGTAGACACAAAGAAGTATATTTCATAGCCTTAAATTTGGAAAGACTGACCACTATAAAGCAGAGATGTTTGTGTTGAATAATTATTTACATTTCACCAAAATAGAAGTTATAAAATGGCATGGATTTGCACAACATTTTATATACTATGAGTTTGTTTATTTACTTATTAAATTTCTGCATCATCCTTCTCGCACTATGTGATATTGAAAAATGCACATTTGGTGTGATGTAGTCAAGGTATTAGATTAAATTGGACAGATTTAGTTCCAAATGTGCTTAGCAATTACAAGTCACTTTGTAATTTGGGGCAGTTATTCTCCCTCAGCCCAACTTTAGACTGGTTGAACTCAGGGATATGTGCTGCAAGCCAACATTTTGTCAAAATGACAAAACTTGCATTGTGGTGTTACAATGCAAGTTTTGTCATTTTGACAAAATGTTGGCTTGATGTCACAATGCAAGTTGACGCATGTATTTGCTACATTATGACATTGTGAAGTTCTAACTCTTGTGCATTCACACGTGACATTATGATGGAAACGTTGAATTTATATCATGATTCGTTTTGTCATTTGCTGCCTTGATTCCCGGATAATCACTTTATTGTCAGGATCTAATGAAAAAACATTCTAATGGTTTTTGCTGCTTGGAAAAATGTTTTACATGTTCTTATGCATTAATAGCATTCGATTTGATCGTTAAAGGTTTTTCTGTCATTGATTTATCTAAAATTATTATATTGCTTCTGTACAGAATATAATATTTGATATTGTTGTGCCTGTTATTTGGCCATTCATTTTTCATACGCAGAATAATGTGTTAGGAAATTTTGTCCAGTTAGGTAGTTAGGAAATAAAAAGAGACATCTCTTGAACATTTCCAAAAGTGAGTTATGAGAAGCTGGCAGTGACAGATATTGTACATCCATATTAAAAGAAGGGGGATAATCTGAAAAAAAAATATCAAAGAAGTCATTTTGAGACAAAGAAAGAAGCAAGAAGAGAATAGCAGTCCTTTTCTGGAGTCCTGGAAATATGGTGGACTCATAGAAACTGAATTTTTTCATCTATGCTATAGCTGAAACTTTCCCAGTGTAGAAAGTTAGCAGCCACCCCCTCCTAGAAAAATGAAATATTTTAGGAGATCTTTAGAATATTTTCCCTAAAAATAGAAGTAGAAACTCAGAGAGGCAGAAACTCACACACACACCCTTTGTAAATGGGTCATTAAAACCTGAGCTAGTCTATTCTACATAATAAAGATCTACCCCTTCAGGGTCATTTCATTGTCCTTCATTGCACCACCCACTAAGTTTCAACCAAACTTAGCACACAAACAACCTACAAAGCTAGCTATGACCTCTGACACCAATCAGGATACTCTTCCTGTGCCCCAGGAAGTTCAAAGTCCAGAGGGGGCATAAAAGCCAGGGACTCTCAGCATCTCTTCCCTTTTTCACACAACATCTTCAAGGCATGTGATCCTGTCCACCATTAAACCATCTTTCCAAACAGCCTCCATGTTTCCAGTGTCTTTTCCCCCACTTGGAACTGAACCCAGATGGACATTTCTCCCAACATCAGCTTGATCTGTTGGACAACCACAACAAAAGTCCAACCAATATGGCCAGCTATATTGTTCAAGAAACCTCTGAGTTTTAACACAATAATTCTGGAGGGTACCATATTGGAAAAGGCAGTTTTGGATGTACTGCAGTGGTGGGTTTCAACATTTTTAAGAACCTCTTCTGTAGGCGTGGCCTGCTTTGTGGGAGTGGCTTGCCTGCCATGTGACCTGGTGGGAGT
Source organism: Thamnophis sirtalis (assembly GCF_051295495.1). Classification (NCBI taxonomy): domain Eukaryota; kingdom Metazoa; phylum Chordata; class Lepidosauria; order Squamata; family Natricidae; genus Thamnophis; species Thamnophis sirtalis. The sequence goes on from NW_028261389.1 coordinate 16,606,860, forward strand.
GGCTTGCCTGCCATGTGACCTGGTGGGAGTGGCCAACTTGTAAAATGTAGTGAAACTCACTTAACAACGCTCTTGCTTAGCAACCAAAATGTTGGCTCAGAAACTCTGGCATTTGAAGCCCGCAAGTCTTAAAGCTGTCAAGTTACAAGACCCTTGCACCCTTAACCCTTTAGAAAAAAAAAAACCCTGGGGTATTCAAACTTGACAGCTTTAAGACTTGTGGACTTCAACACCCAGAAATCCTCCTCCAGTCATGTTAGCTCAGGAACTCTGGCATTGAAGTGTGCAAGTCTTAAAGCTGTCAAGTTACAAGACCCTTGCACCGCTAACCCTTTAGAAAAAAAAACCGGGGAGTTCAAACTTGACAGCTTTAAGACTTGTGGACTTCAACTCCCAGAATTCCTCCTCTCACTCTTCATTTTGATGATGTGTGGACGGGCAGGGGGAGGGACTGGAACTGGTTCTAAATGGCACTGTTTAGAAGAGGTTAGAACTGGCAGGAACCCACCCCTGATGTACTGTAAAGTAATCCAAGTCAATTTCAGAGAAGCATTTTAGAATTCATGATGAAGTACTCAGTGAATAAACTTCTGGAAGAAGAAGCATTTATTATCATTAGCCAACATGATTTGTTAGCTTGGAAGATAGAATTGCCATGAATAGGTTATTTAACAAAACATTAAGTTTCCTGGGATGGCTTACACAACAAGCTGTAAGATGTATGCCAAACTATAGGCTGTCTATGGACAGAAAGATCACAGCTACTTGAACGACTGAATCAAATCTTATTTTTTGTTAATCATAATAGAGTGCTGCAAATCGCTATCCTAGACTAGATTTCATTTGTGCAGAAAGGATTTGAATAAGGTTGTAGAGGACATATTATTATTTTTATTATTACTAGCCAATAGCCCAGTGTTGCCCAGGTATTTATTTATTGGGGGGGGGGGGGAAGGTCCAGATCAAACGTAATTTCTAATGTTGGATATTCCCCCTTAACAGAGGGAGCCCCCTTGTGGAGTATTGTGAAGCCGTTACCATGGCAACTCCACTGTGTTGTACAGTAGAAGCCATTTTATAGCAGTACAGTGGAAGCCATTGAAAAGCACAACAGGCTGCATCTTAAGAAAACACACATCCCAAGGGATTTTAGGGGTGTCTTACCCCACACAGTATTTGTCTCCAGAGAGTAAGTCATCTGTGTACCAAGTTTGGTTGAAGTAGCTCAAGGCGTTCGAGAGTTATGCTGGAACATACATACAAACATATATACAGCCTTTTATAAAATAAAAATAAATATATAAGATAAGATAGATTTATATCCTCCTTTATTATTTTTATAAATATCTCAAGACAGCAGACGTATCCAATACAACTTTCTTCTCCTAGGTTCCTCACCACAGCAACCCCATGATGTGAGTCGAACAGAGAGAGAAGGAATAGCCGGATTTCGTGGCTAAGGCAGGACTCGAACTCATGGTCTCCCACTTTCTAGCCTGGTGTCTTAACCCCTGACAAAACAAAACTGGCTTACCTCACTGCTTGCAAGGTTTGCACATTGTACTAAATTATAATACATGGGTGGTACGCCCACTATTTGCTGGATTCACACGATGCGCTAAGTGCTACCAACAACCAAAACAACAATATGTGTGAATCTACTGATGATTTGGGGAGTCATCACCTTTAACTGAATCTTTGAGGTTCAGTTAGCACGTTTGTAGTGGTTAGGTATTCTGGTTTTGGTGAACACAAACAATCACATCAAAAGACCACTCCTCAGTCCTTACAGGGTAGGTCTTAATAAGCATTATTTCTTCATTCTAAATAAGCTTCATTAATCCCCGGGATTCTTTTTGGCTGCTTTTAAACTTTTAACCCCTATACTTTCAAGTTATAATAATAACGATAATAACACAAGAAGCTGCTGAATTACACAAATGGACTCCTGCGGTTTCTTCAAGAAGGAGAATGTATTATCTTGATAACACGTGGCCCCTTTTAGGTCTTATCACATTTAATCCATAATGCACTGAAAATCTGTCCAAAGGGAGGGAGTGGGGGAGGTGACTAATGAATTCCCTTGGAAAGATTACTCAAGAAAAAGAAGAGAAAAAAGAGTAAAGCGTGTTAGGTTTACCTCCCAGCACCACCTACTGGTTAGACTCTAGAGCTGTGTGTCATTTGAAATCAGATAAGGGAAAGTGAAATAGAAGAGATCAAAGAAGTGAGAGAAAGGAAATAAAGATGAATGGATGGATATAGTAATAACAATGTTATAGAAAGCGCCATGTTGCTGATGGGGATAAGAATTACATGGACAACATGGGGCTACCCTGATTCAAGTCCACCATTTCTGTTTCATTTCTGTTTTTAAGTTACTGTAATAGCAAATAGGGATGTGGTGGCTCAGTGGCTCAGGCACTGAGCTTGTTGATCAGAAATCAGCAGTTCGGCAGTTCAAATCCCTAGGGCCACGTAATGAAGTGAGCTCCCGTGACTTGTCTCAGCTTCTGCCAACCTAGCAGTTCGAAAGCATGTAAAAATGCAAATAGAAAAATAGGAACCACTTTTGGTGGGAAGGTAACAGCGTTTCCTGTGCCTTCGGCGTTTAGTCATGCCGGCCACATGACCACGGAGACGTCTTTGGACAGCGCTGGCTCTTCAGCTTTGAAACGGAGATGAGCACCACCCCCTAGAGTCGGGAACGCCTAGCACATATGTGCGAGGGGAGCCTTTACCTTTAATAGCAAATGAGGCTTACTGTAAGTCAGATCACTGATGATTATCTTCTGCCCTGACATGGTGTTCTCCGAGTGACTTGGATTCCAGCTTCCATAATTCCTGTGAATATGGTGGTTGTTAGAGAGCCGTTGGAGTGAATTCTGACCCTGTTGAGCGCATAGGCCCGAATGGAAACAACACCTTTCATAGAAAGTGTCACTGAGTCTCACCTAGTACTCAAGTGCAGAGCAAGGAGGCAACTCGATAAAGCCAATAAACATTGCATCTATTGTAGCTATTGTAAATATTGCAAAGTTCATGTTTAACGGGCACGCTTAGGCCGGTTTATAAAGAAAAACAAACGTAAACATTGAAATCTGATATTTCTGGAGGGCAGCAGGTTGGGAAAATCCATGACGCTCTGGCTAGCGTTGACTTTTTAGGGCTTGTAATGTATCCCAAGGGCTGGTTTGTCTGAGGCAGAGCAACGGATGTCATTGTCATAGTGGTGTAACGCCAAAGGACAGACAAGTCACATGTGCACTTGGAGCAGAAAGTTTCATATGCCTTCTATGCCCTTCCTGTTTTCTTGGCAATGCTGTATGTATTTTTACTTCCATAATATTCTCTAGCCAACCTTTCCCTGCATACGCATTCCTCCATAGGATAACGGCGATCATCATGACAGATACAATACTTTCCTGCCATTTTGTGATATTCCAGGTCTGGCTAAGGCAGCTGCACTAATAAGACTGCTGCCATGATACTTCAGAAATATCTGTCACATTGGAGCACTTGAAACAGTCTTTGTTTCTCTTTCTTTCTATTCTTTTCTTTTCTCTCTCTCTCCCTCCCTCCTTCCCTCCCTTCCTAACTCAAGGTGCAGAACACACACAATACTCCTTCATCTTTCTGTTTTCCCCATCATAACAACTCTATGAGATGAGTTGGGATGGAGAAAGTGGGACTGGCCCAAGGATACCATGGCTAAGGCAGGACTTGAACCACTGCCTACCAATGTGTAGCCCAGTGCATTAACCACTAGATCAAACTGCCTCTCTGTTGCTGGCTCTCTAGATAGCTGGAAACAATATCTGGAAATCCATAGCTTTCAAATTTTCTCAGGGAAAAATAGATTTTGTTTTTCTCAGTCAAGGCAGGCAAATTTGCAAATCAAGGATCAAGACTGCAACAATTTTTAGCCTGAGCACAAAATCAGAAAGAAAAATATGTATATGATGTTGAACTCTTTGAAATGTAGATGGGGCTATCATTCTAGTGAAAGGATAGATAAATAAAAATGATAATTATCTCTTTCTTGTATTTATTTGTACTTTATTTTGGTGGCAGCAACTTGAGACTGAGTTCAATTATATTGCCGGAATTCAGTTATATTGAAGGTAAAAGTTCCCCTCGCACATATGTGTTAGTCATTCCAGACTCTAGGGGGCGGTGCTCATTTCTGTTTCAAAGCTGAAGAGCCAGCGCTGTCGGAAGATGTCTCCGTGGTCATGTGGCCAGCATGACTAAACACTGAAGGCACACAGAATGCTGTTACCTTCCCACCAAAGGTGGTTCCCATTTTTCTTGCATTTTTACATGTTTTCGAACTGCTAGGTTGGCAGAAGCTGGGACAAGTAACGGGAGCTCACTCCCTTAGACAACGCTAGGGATTCGAACCGCCGAACTGCCGACCTTTCTGATTGACAAGCTCAATGTCCTAGCCACTGAGCCACCATGTCCCTTGGTCAGTTATATGACCTGGGTTCAATTATATTACAGTTCTTATGCTATAAGTTCCATTTCCTCCTTCCAAGTGATTCAAGGGTTTATATAAAGAGTATATCTTGATTTTCTAGTTGTATCAAGAAGATTTAATTTCCATTTGACAAAGAGACATTCTAGGGCAAGCCCCAGCTTTTCATTGGAAAAGGTCTTTATTTTCATCTCTGCCCATGCGAGAAAAAAAAATGATAGATTTCATTGGGCCAACTGCTTGTTTTGTATAATAAACTCAGAAGCATGCATTTTATGGATTCTTTCAGGAATTTTATTCAAAGCACCAAATAAAGACAACAAGTTCTTATGTAACTCCAGGTCAGTTGTTTGGCAACAGTGTGAATGTGGGGTAGTACTGATTTTATATTCTTAATATAAAAGCACGAATGCAGAGGTTTTTTTTTTTAAAAAAAACAGTTTTGGTGTTCTATGGAATTTACTCTTTCTTGATCTGGTCTCCTGTGTCTGATGGACAGTAGTTTGCATGGACCTCCCCCCACCCCCAAGGTTCATCAAAGTGAAAACTCATGAGTTGCAATTCTAAATTGTTTCTAACTGATTGGTAGGATGGAAATTCAGATGATGTGGAAATGCTGATAGGATTCTTTCAAGGGGTGACATGATCACAGTGTTCCAATATCTCAGAGGCTGCCACAAAGAAGAAGGGGTCAACCAATTCTCCAAAGCACCTGAAGGCAGGACAAGAAACAATGGATGGAAACTAATCAAGGAGAGAAGCAACCTGGAATTAAGGAGATATTTCCTGACAGTGAGTGCAATCAGTGGAATAGCTTGCCTCCAGAAGTTGTGAATGCTCCATCACTGGAGGTTTTTAAGAAGAGACTGGACAACCATTTGTCTGAAATAGTATAGGGTTTCCTGCCTTAGTAGGGGGTTGGACTAGAAGATCTCCAAGGTCCCTTCCAACTCTGTTATTCTATCACTCTGTTATTCCAGGAGTATTCAGACCTGGAGAAAATGCAAATTTTGGAACTAAATGATATTGACATGTTATATGACAAAGGATCAAAACTGTTGATCAAAAGATTCAAACTAAATATCATTTCTATGTTTTCTGCTTAGAATTTTGTAATTAAAAACTGTCCACTCATGGAAAGCTTAGTTTTCATTATACCTTCCTATGTGTAAGAAGAACTCGAATTTGTCTACAATTTTTATATCAATGTTTTCCCACACTCCTGCTAACCTATTTTTATTTTATTTTATTGTTTCTCTGCATGTTTCTAATTTAGTCTCTTCTGCTTCCTCACATATTATGTGACGACACAATTACCATGACTGCTAAATAGGCCGGATGCGAATATGCTTTAGAGATCAGTTTACACATCCTTTTTTTAAAAAAATAATTATTCTAGATAATCCTACTTGTCAGTACTATGACAGGTCTCACATTAGAAAGGATTTTCCCCAGGAGCTACAACAAATGAAATAACATTAGGGAGTGGTGAGAGCTTCTGCCAAGCCATTTTTTAGCCTCATGTGAATTTGAACTTATTTTAGATCAACAAAATGGACTTCTCCTGAGCCTCCTAGTTTAAAAAGAAGGAGGGAAAAAAGAAATCTTCAAATGATTTTTCCAATTTGGCTAAGCGGCACAGGTAGTTCTCAACTTATAGTTACTTGTTTAGCGACTGTTTGAACTTACAACAGCACTGAAAAAAGGGACTTATGACCATTTTTCATACCTACATCTCCATTGCAGTATCCCCATGATCACATGACCAAAAATTGGATGCTTGGCAATTTGTTCCTGTCAGCACTCCTTCATTGGATAATCAGGAAAGAAAACCACAAGACTCCATTGATAGAAATCAAGTGTACTTTTACTAATTATAGATGAATAGAAGCGTAGCAAAGCGAAGACTGATTATTTAGGCGCGAAAGCAAATGATATATAGAACAACCCATTCCCCACCTCTTGGCATCCCAGTTACAGTCCAATCATAATTCTCCCAAGTGTCAGGTGCGAGATAACTTCGAAAGGCATCACCAAGATGGAATGTCGGTGCCGTTGGCCTTGGTGGGAAACCTCCTCCGCATGCGCAGTAAGACAGGCAGCAGAAACTCCAGAATCTTCCTCCAGCACAATTAGTAGTCCCCTCCCAAATACCATGCCCCCCCTCCCCTGCCGAAGCAGCAGCAAAGCAGAGGCTGACAGTTCCACTTTATGACAGTTGCAGTCCCCTGGGGTTGTGTGATCACAGTGGTGGGATCCTGTCCAGGGGTGGGTTCCTGCCGGCATTACTACTGGTTGGGTGCCCAAAAATATTTGCACTGTGTGTATTTGCACTTAAAAAGTTCTGCACATGCGCTCACCATTATATAAGGGAAAGAAATTACATTTTTTTTTCAATGAAGATTGCTCTGCGCATGAGCAGAACAGAAAATAAAGATGGCGGTGCCCAGGATAGAACCAGTCCAGTCATGTGTCCGCCCGAGTTACTACCTATTCGGACAAACTGGTCCGAACTGGTAGGAACCCACCCCTGATCCTGCTGGTTTAACAACTGGTTCGATGATCGTGTGCTTCGTGCATCGGCACCTGACACATACTCCACGCGGGTGCACAGTTTTAACAAAGCTTACCTTCCATGTTACTTCTGGGAGTAACACAGCTGAGGTGCGGCAATCTACTCTGCTGTGTGAATCAACCCGAGAGGATATATGTAAGTAAAGAGCAGGGATGGGCGGGCGAGCTCACCTGATCATCCAAATGAACCAGTTTGCTCCCCAGCTGATCATCGGAACTACTGGTTCACCTGAGCTGGTCCGAACCAGCTGAATCCCACCCCTGTGTGACAGTGGTGGGTTACAACCGCTACACCCAGGTATGGACGTACCGGTGCCTGCCGGGAGCACCAGATACCATTCCAGTATGGTGCTCTGGAGGGCCCACCCATCCGCTCTCGCTCCTTACCAGTATTTGAAGTTTTTGGGGCTTCCGTGCAGGTGCACGGAGCGAACAGCGCCTGCGCAATGCTCCGCCGAGCAGCTGGAGTGTTGCGGAGGCATTGCAGGCGGTAAGGACGCACGCACGCGCATTCATGTGGTGAGCGCCCAGTCCGGTTGCATCGTACTGGTTGCAACGGGATCCGGAACTCAGCACTAATGTGTGATCACCTTTTGCAACTTCCCCCAAGTCAACGGGAAAGCCAGATTCACTCTACAGCTGTGTTACTAACTGCAGTGATTCACTTAACCTCTGTGGCAAGAAAGGTCATAAAATGGGGCAAAACCTCACTTAATAACTTTCTCACTTAGCAACAGAAATGTTGGATTCCATTGTGGTCATAAGTTGAGGACATAAGGCAGTGCCAATATCATTTTGGCTTGAGAACATAAGAGTCCATTTCTTTCATTTGTCATGATAAAGACTGGCCTGCCCTAAATGGTGCCAAGCTCTAGCAGTTAAATTTTTTGCATTGTTGCATTTCCGTTGCATTTTTATGTCTGAGGAAGTGGTGGTATTTGTGGGATTTTTCTGCCTTGTCTGCCAAAATATCTTTGAAAATAGGAACTTTGAGATAAGCGGTGGGGTGGGGGTGGGGTTGAGCGATGACCATTGGAGAGAAACGAATTGTGCTCCTTTCCCAGCAAAGAATTTAGAACCAGCCAAGTTATTTTGCCATATTTTGCGTTATTTACACATGATGGTATGTTCCCAATGCATTATCTCGCACAATGGCAATTCAAGTAAATTAATGAAGAAGTTCAATAATTAATCATTGTTACTACAGTTCCTGAAATTCACATTGCTCATTAGTAAAACACCAGTACAATAAACAAACACAACGAAATCAGGATAAAGTTAAAATACAATTTATTAAACAGCTTTCTTGGCCTCTATAAGTGAGATCCAGGATACAGCCTATATTAAATTATAGCATATGCACTAAAATTATATTACCCATGATAACATCTAAAATTACAACAAAGTATCTAAAGCTATCAATATCAGTCAAATAATGAAATCTAAAATGTAAGCGAATTATAATAGCAAAGAATGCATTGCAGGATAGTGTCCGATAAAAATTCAATGGATCTTCTGTGCTTCCTGCACGAAAGCTAGATCCATGTGTCTAGTTGATTCTGGGCAGGTCACAACAAATAACAAAGCAACTATGTACAATTTTCTAAAGCATATAAACAGTAACAAGATTGCAAATCCAGTTAACAATGCAAACGTGTGAAACGCCCTATCCAACACCTGGGAGGCAAGCCAAAGTTTTAAGGCCTTCTGGAATGCCACCAGAGTAGGAACCGCCTACATCTCAGCGGGGGGGGGGGAGAGTCATTCTAGAGTGCAGAGAACCATAAAAGAGAAGGCCTGCGTCCTCGGTCCTGATATTTGTCAATGCTTAATTGAAGGAGCTTGGAACACACCAATCTTGTAGGGTTGAATTGGCAGGAAGAAACCACAGGAAACAGGCAACCAGGCCAGTGGTGGGTTCTGATTCCTGTTGCAACCGGTACGGTGCAACGGGGCCAGGTGTCCACCACATGAATGCGCAAAGCATACGCATGCACATGTGCAGTGAGCGCATGAGTACTTAACACCTACGATGCCTCCACAATGCTTCAGCTGCTTGATGGAGCTTTGTGCAGGCACCGTATTCTCCGTGCACGTGCGTGGAAGCCCCCAAAACCTCAAATACCGGTAAGGAGCGTGGGCGGGCGGGTGGAACCTCTGGAGCACCGTACTGGAATGGTACCTGGTGCTCCCAGCAGGCACCGGTATGCCCTTGTACCGGGGCGTACCGGTCGTAACCCACCACTGAACCAGGCCCTATTCCATGTAGCGTTTTATAAGTCAGTAGCTGATAACCTGGCACTGCCTGGGTATTTATTTATCCCAACCTTCCTTCCATGAACATCGCTGCAATTACTAATGTTGGATTTTCCCCAATACCGAAGGGAGCCCCTCCCTTGGTGGAATACTGTGAAGCCATTACCATGGCAACTCCACAGCACTGTACAGTAGAAGCCATTTTAAGGCAGTATGGTAGAAACCGTTTTAAGGCACAACAGGCTCTTAACAGAACACACACCCTGAGGCATGTTAGGGGTGTCTCACCCCCCACAGTATTTGTTTCTAGAGGGTAAATAATCTGTGTACCAAGTTTGGTTGAAATTGCTCGAGGCATTCCAGAGTTATGTTGGAACATACCCGGACACACACAGCCATTTTTATATTGAATTGCATGCAGATGCAAACTGGCAGCCAGTGTAGCTCAGGAAGAAGAGGTGTTATACAGGCCTACTGAGGCATGCCTCTCATTGCCCACTCCTCTGCATTCTGGACCAGGTGAAGCTTCCAAGCATTCTTTGAGAGCAATCCCAGGTCATTGACTGCGATGTTAAATAGGAGCTGTGAGAGTGTGGAGCTCTAGGACACACCACCTCCCAGGGGTTCCTGGTTCAGTCTTTTCCTAGCCAACATTCACTGACTCTCACCATCATGATCACCATCAGTCTCCCTCCCCTTCCTCCATCTCCATCATTTATCTTTGGATTGGAAAGGGGGGGCAGCATAGCTTTCTAAGTAAAAATAGGCCATCAAATATAATATCTTTAGTGGAAAGCGGTGTCCTTTAGGAAGCTGCTCAATTGCTACTCACAACAGCCTTAGCTAACTTGGCCAGAGAAGGAGCATAGATTTCTCTGTCTGTGACTATGAGCTAAGCTACCTGATATTTAAGGGGTGGAATTGTCAGTTAAAATAAATAAATAAAGGACAACTTGCCTATTAGAATAGATTAGATTAGATTAGATTAGATTAGAATAGATTAGATTAGATTAGATTAGATTAGATTAGATTAGGATAGGATAGGATAGAATAGAATAGAATAGAATAGAATAGAATAGAATAGAATAGAATAGAATAGAATTCTTTATTGCCCAAGTGTGATTGGACACACAGGAAATTTGTCTTTGGTGCAGATGCTCTCAGTGTACAAATAAGACATGAAAAGATCCATTCATCAAGAATCATAAGGTACAGCAATTAATGATAGTCGTAGGGTACAAATAAGGAATCAGGAAACAATCAATATCAATATCAATCGTAAAGACACAAGCAAAAAAGTTACAGTCCTGCAGTCATAAGTGGGAGGAGATGGGTGATAGGAACGATGAGAAGATCAATAGTAATAGTAATGCAGCCTTAGTGAATAGTTTGACAGTGGTGAGGGAATTATTTGTTTAGCAGAATGATGGCATTCGGGGGAAAAAACTGTCCTTGTGTCTAGTTATTCTGGTCTGCAGTGCTTTATAGTGTCCTTTTGAGGGTAGGAGTTGAAACAATTTATGTCCAGGAGGTGATGGGTCATTTCACAGCCCTCTTTTTGACTCATGCAGTGTACAGGTCCTCAGTGGAAGGCAGGTTGGCAGTAATTGTATTTTCCCCCTGTAGTTCTAATTATCCTCTGAAGTCTGTGTCTGCCTTGATGGGTTGCAGAACCAAACCAGACAGTTATAGAGGTGCAGATGACAGACTCAATCATTCCTCTGTAGCACTGTATCAGCAGCTCCTTGGGTCATTTAACTGATGTGTGGTTTATTTTCAACACTTCACAAACGGCTTTATCATGAAATAATCCCTTAGCAACGCATAAAATAATTAATATATTTGGAATTAATTAAGCTTTATCAGACATGGTGTTGATAAAAAAAACTCTTGGGAGCTAAGCCGTTATGTAACCGCCGACTCCTTAGAAGTTCTTTGGGATAAAGGAAAATGGCTGCAAAGCAATTCCACTGGCAAAGAGGACCTGAGTGGGAGAAGAGGGAGGGAAGCAAAACATGGGGTGGGGGTGGGGGTGGGGAGGCTCTGAACAATGTCTAGATAAACTTAAATAAATGGGGGTGGGGGAGCCAAGCCAGAGAAGCTGGTGCTGAAAATGCACTTGATCTGACAAGCAAACTTTCTGATGGCTCCATGAATCCAGTCCAGACAGCTGAGAAATTGACTCCAGTTTCAATGTCAGCCAAAGGGCAAGGAGGAAAGAAGGGAAGGAGAGGGCCTGCATCTTCTGTAGGTGAAGTTTGCTTTCTTACTCAAGGGATATCTGGGCTGCTTCCTATCAGCAGGGGGATGGGTGAGTCTCAAATATCAGCAGTAAAATGCATGCATCTTCAGTCTTTGTATGCGCTGAGAGTTTTAACTTCTTCCCCAAAGAAATTAACTGGGACGTGTCTTTGGTCTTATTGGATGGGAATTGTGCCAGGGGTGGGCTTCGAAAATTGCACCAATGGGTTCGCTGCCCTGTTGCTGCGTGGGCGTGGCCATGGTGGGCGTGGCCCAGTCTGCCTCCTGCACCATGGCGGCGGCAGCGGAGGTGGTAGTATATTTTTCACCCTCCTCAGGCTCCGGAAGCTTTCCTCAAGCCTTTGGGAGGGCGAAAACTGCCTCCCCTGGGTTCTGGAACTTCCAGGAGGCCTGTTTTTTCCCCTCCCCGAGCCTCCGCATGGGCCCTGGACTTACCTCACATGCAAAATGGGCTGCATGGAGACTCCTGGGAGGGGAGGGGAAGGGTTGCTGGCGGGGCAGGGCCAGCCACGGGTGGGATTTGGAGGTTCTCCAAACCGGCCATAACAAAACTGCTTCCCCTGGGCTCTGGAGGTCCTCCGGAGACCGGAAGCAGGCCCATTTACGGACTTCTGGAACCTCTGGTAGGCCTGTTTTTCACCCTCCCCAAGCCTCTGTGTGGGCCCTGCACTTCCCTGGCACGATGAATGGGCTGCGTAGAGACTCCTGGGAGGGGCAGGGTGGGCGGGGCCAGCCAGGGGTGACATTTGGGTGTTCCCCGAACTGGGCAGAATCCTAGCTAGAGGATTGCCTGAACCCTTGTGAACCCCCAGCAGCCCACTCCTGAATTGTGCCAATGATATGTTGATGTATCTCAATAACCTCAAATTACAGAAGGACGGTGTAATGTTTAGGAAACCCTCAAAACTAAATTATTGCCGAACTGAATCAACCTGTGGGGTAGAATTGCCCTGAAGCTCTTCTGTGAAATATTAAGCCAAATATGTACAGGTAGTTCTTGATTTACATTCATTCAGTGATAGTTCAAAGTTGCAATGGCACTGAAAAAAGGTGACTTATGGCCATTTTTAGTTACAACCTTTGCAGCATCCACATGGTCATGTGATGAAAATTCGAATGAATAAAGTAGAATAGAATAACAGAGTTGGAAGGGACCTTGGAGGTCTTCTAGTCCAACCCCCTGCCTAGGCAGGAAACCCTATATCGTTCCAGACAAATGGTTATCCAACATCTTCTTTAAAACTTCCAGGGTTCGAGAATTCACAACTTCTGGAGGCAAGTTGTTCCACTGATTCATTGTTCTAACTGTCAGGAAATTTCTCCTCAGTTCTAAGTTGCTTCTCTCCTTGATTATTTTCCACCCATTGCTTCTTGTCCTCCCTCAGGTGCTTTGGAGAACAGTTTGTTCTCCCTCTTCTTTGTGGCAGCCCCTAAGATATCGGAACACTGCTATCATGTCACCCCTGGTCCTTCTTTTCATTAAACTAGACATACCCAGTTCCTGCAATTGTTCTTCATATGTTTTAGCCTCCAGTCCCCTAATCATCTTTGTTGCTCTTCTCTGCACTCTTTCTAGAGTCTCCACATCTTTTTTACATCGTGGCAACCAAAACTGAATGCAGTATTCCAAGTGTGACCCTACCAAGGCATTATAAAGTGGTATTAACACTTTGCAACTGGTTCATATTTATGACGGTTGCAATGTCCCAGGGTCATGTGATCACCTTTTGCGAACTTCTAACAAGCAAAGTCAATGGGGAAACAAAATTCACTTAACCACGCTGTTACTAACTTAACCACTGCAGTGATTCACTTAACAAGTGTGGCAATAAAGATCATAAAATGGCAGCGAAACTCACTCACTCACTGACTCATAAATGTCTCACTTAGCAACATAGATTTGGGGCTCCATTGTGTTTGTAAGTTGAGGGCTGTCTGTATTGTAAATAAAGTAAAATAATACATACATTTTATTAAGGAATGTCTCTGGGAAACAAGAAATGGGAAATAACTATATTGCATGGCAAGAGAGATGGTTCCTCATCTCAAAAATTTCAAGGGGTAGTTTCAGACTGAAACAGAGTCTGGTACGCTTCCTTCTCATTTCTTAAAATCATGATTAAATTTATACAGGCTTTGGGGCAGTGGTGAGATTCAAATAATTTAACAACTGGTTCTCTGCCCTAATGACCAGCTGGGTAGGTGTGGTCATGTCGGGGGGGGGTGTGTGTGTCATGTGACTGTGGGCGTGGCCAACTCAACATCACTGTGGTCGATGGGTGCTTCGCCTTAGCTGTTGCAATGCAATAAGGGTTAACCGGAGAGGCAGTTTCTGTCTGCAGGGGAATAAAGATTAGGCTAGAGACAACACCAGGATGTTTCCTTCCTGCCTTCCTTATAGGATTAGCCCTGTAAAGGGGGGGGAGCGGGAAAAGAAAATGAGATTTCTTCCAACAACTAGTTCTCTGAACTGCTTAGAAAGTTAACAACCGGTTCTCCCGAATAGGTGCGAACTGGCTGAATCCCACCACTGCTTTGCGGGTTTACATCAGCAGGTTTTTTCTTTCTTCACCATTTTGCTCGGGATGAATCCACAGTGGCATCTGTGGATAGCCACATGGCGTGGGACACCTTCCTTGGTATCTGTTTATCTGAAATTGTGGACTCGATATGTGGTTTGAAAAGTAAGACAAGGTGTAACAAGAGATAAATACACACATTCTGAATGTGCAACATAAGCCTTGCCAAATAAAGATTGTGAAACAGGCCTTACCCACCCCAGATGGTGGTGTAGCGCTCCAAAACCCCAGGAGCTGAATTCTTTCTCAGTTTTCCTTCCTGGGATCGTTGTAACGTGAAATACCAGAACTGGTCTTGGAGCCCTCTGCATACAAAGCACGTGGCTATCTCTAACTTTAGGGCGCTGTTCCATGGGCTCCATACCGATTTCGCTTGGAGAGCTTATGCCCATGCTTCAATCTCCTCTGAACTCAGTTGGATGCACACATGATTAATCTGGGGCAGATTGCACCTGTTGCGATGCTTGATCAAGGCACGATATAGTATATCCACAGGCACATAAATATCAAATTAAAAGGAATTGAATTGGGTGTGAATGTTGAGCCAAGGTTGTTTGCAACAGTATCCAGGACATTAATCTTCACATACTTTTGCACATGCCCATCCCAAACTTAATTACGCTGTAACCTAACACCCCAAATTCTATGGTTCTTGCAGAAGACTGTTTTGAATGAGTACGGCTGACCTAGGTCGTTTTCAGGTCAGCCAGCCTCCTCGGGTTTATATTCTCACTTGGTGTTTTGTTTTTAAGTTGTTCCCTTGACTTACTCCTAATTTGGGAAGGGATAAGAAGGCAGACTTAGAGAAGGAATAGCCAACACTCCAGAAGACAGTCTTAAGATACAGAAGGATCTTGACAAACTTGAACATAGGGCACTATCTAACAAAATGACATTCAGTGGTGAAAAAAAGTAAGGTTCTACATTTAGGCAAGAAAAACGAAATGCACAGGTACAGTATAGGTGGTACCTTGCTCAATAGTAGTAACTGTGAGCAGGATCTTGGAGTCCTAGTGGACAACCATTTAAACATGAGCCAGCAGTGTGCAGCAGCTGCCAAAAAAGCCAACACAGTTCTAGGCTGCATAAACAGAGGGATAGAATCAAGATCACATGAAATATTAATACCACTTTATAATGCCTTGGTAAGGCCACACCTGGAATACTGCATTCAGTTTTGCTCGCCACGATTTAAAAAGTTGTAGAGACTCTAGAAAGAGTGCAGAGAAGAGCAACAAAGATGATTAGGAGGCTGGAGGCTAAAACATATGAAGAACAATTGCAGGAACTGGTTATGTTTAGTTTAATGAAAAGAAGGACTAGGGGAGACATGATAGCAGTGTTCCAATATCTCAGAGGCTGCCACAAAGAAGAGGGAGTCAAACTATTCTCCAAAGCACCTAAGGGAGAACAAGAAGCAATGGGTGGAAATTAATCAAGGAGAGAAGCAACTTAGAACTGAGGAGAACTTTCCTGACAGTTAGAACAATTAATCAGTGGGACAGCTTGCCTCCAGAAGTTGTGAATGCCCCAACACTGGAAGTCTTTAAGAAGATGTTGGATAGCCATTTGTCTGAAATGGTATAGGGTTTCCTGCCTAGGCAGGGGGTTGGACTAGAAGATCTCCAAGGTCCTTTCCAACTCTGCTATTTTACTGTATTGTAAGTTTAGTGAACTTTCCAGTTGCCAAAATTTGCTTGTCAGGGCCTTAGACCACCAGGAATAGTTATGTGAGCTTGAAGAATTCTAGAAACAGTCCACATCCTACATGACTTGTTTGAAAGGATTTGTATTAATTCCATAGAGTTTTATTTATGGTGGCCAATCTAAGAATGACGGAATCTTCTGGGTTGATTATTGTACTGAGTAATGCATTTGTAGTAGAGCAACTTCAGGTTTGCAGACATCCATGCATGGAAGGAAATATGCAGTGGGGTAATTCAAGGTTCTGTCTTAGGCCCTCTATTCTTCAATATTTCCATCAATGATTTAGATGAGGGGATAGAAGGGGAAATTTGCAGATGACATCAAGCTGGCAGGAATGGCCAGCACCCCAGGAAATAGGCTCAAGATACAGAAGGATCTTGACAGACTCGAAAATTAGGCCCTAGCTAACAAAATGAAATTCAATGGTGAGAAAAGTAAGACTCTGCATTCCGGCAAGAAAAAACAAACAAACAAATGTGCAGATATAGAATAGGTCAACAGTACTAATTGCGAGAAGGATCTTAGAATCCTTGTGGACAATTATTTAAATATGAGCCAAAAGTTTGCTGCTGCTGCCAAAAAGCCAACACAATTCTAGGCTGCATTAACAGAGGGGTAGAATCAAGATAATGTGAAGTATTGGAACTATTTTATAATTCCTTGTTAAGGCCACACTTGGAATACTGCATCCAGTTTTGGTCACCACAACATAAAAAAGATGTGGAGACTCTAGAAAGAGTGCAGAGAAGAGCAATAAAGAGGATTAGGGGACTGGAGGCTAAAACACACGAAGAACAGTTGCAGGAACTGGGTATGTCTAGTTTAATGAAAATAAGGACTAGGGGAGACATAATAGCAGTCTTCCAATATCTAAGGGGCTGACACAAAGAAAAGTGGTATCATTGTATCCTCCAAAGCACACGAAGGGAAAACAAGAAGCAATGGATGGAAACTAATCAAAGAGAGAAGCAACCTAGAACTGAAGAGAAATGTCCTTTAAATTAGACCAATCAATGAGTAGAATGACTTGCCTCCAGCAGTAGTCAGTGCTCCAACACTGGAGGTTTTTAAGAAGAGATTGGACAAACAATTTGTCTAAAATGGTATAGGGCAGTGTTTCCCAACCTTGGCGACTTTAAGTCCTATGGACTTCAACTCCCAGAATTCCCCAGCCAGCTGGCTGTGGGATTCTGGGAGTTGAAGTCCACAGGACTTAAAGTCGTCAAGGTTGAGAAACACTGGTATAGGGTATATTGTGTAAGAGGTTGGACTAGAAGATCTCCAAGGTACATTCCAATTCTGTTATTCTGTTAATGCCTTGGATATATTCCATTTAATTATCACACACAGACATACACACAGACACACACACACCTGTGCTGTGTGTGCGCGTGCACACAGGGTCCCAATATAAAAGATCTTAGAGAGTTAAACCTGGATGTTATTGCCATTGTATGGATACAGCTAAAGGATGCGGTGGCTCAGTGGCTAAGAAGCTGAGCTTGTCCATCAGAAAGATCAATAGCAATAGCAATAGCAATAGCAGTAGACTTATATACCGCTTCATAGGGCTTTCAGCCCTCTCTAAGCGGTTTACAGAGAGTCAGCATATTGCCCCCAACAATCTGGGTCCTCATTTTACCCACCTCGGAAGGATGGAAGGCTGAGTGAACCCTGAGCCGGTGAGATTTGAACCGCTGACCTGCTGATCTAGCAGTAGCCTGCAGTGCTGCATTTAACCACTGCGCCACCTTGGCTCAGCAATTGGGCGGTTTGAATCCCTAGCGCCGTGTAATGGAGGGAGCTCCTGTTACTTGTCCCAGCTTCTGCCAACCTAGCAGTTTGAAAGCATATAAAAATGCAAGTAGAAAAATAGGGACCACCTATGGTGGGAAGGTAACAGCATTTCGTGCACCTTCAGCATTCAGTTATACCGGCCACATGACCACAGAGACGTCTTCGGACAGCGCTGGATCTTCGGTTTTGAAACTGAAATGAGCACCACCCCCTAGAGTCGGGAATGACTAGCACATATGTGTGAGGGGAGCCTTTACCTTTACCTATGGATACAACTGGAAATTCTGTTCTCATATGTGTAACATCTTGATTCAGGGTATTTTGACATCTTTGCTCAGTCTTGTTAGAGACTGTTTATACGGCGTTTAGTTATGCCGGCCACCAAGGTGTTCCACGGGGATTTTACCTTCTTCTCTGCACAAGCCACCATACAAAATAACAGGCTATTTGTATCAATGGATTTGTATTTATTGAGATTTTTTCCCCCAGAGAATAAAAGAGATTGAAAGAAGAGAAGAAGTACAAAAAATGAAAAAGAAAGAAATTAAAGTTAAAAGAATGCATACTGGATCCCCAACCTTTTTAAAAACACATAATTACAATTTTACTGACTTGCTTCCCTGTGAGATATTATACAGACTCCTTCAGTCCCTCATTTAATCCATATCTTTCTTAATCTTCAAATCTATAAATCATCATGACGTTCTCTTCATCTTCCAGCAAAAAGTCCATATAAGGTTTCCAGTCTTTTAAAAAATGCTTTAGTTGTTTTTTTCTTGGACCAAACCTTTGCCATTTTGCAAATTCGAACAATGCTTCTTAGAATGAGATGTCCTGAATTGGAGATAATAGGGGAGGTGGATTCCAAGCAACACAGCATAAAGTAAAAACATTACATCCTGTGATTTAGAAATCAATGCAGTCTGAAATTGAATTGTCCTGTTTTGCGACTATTTCACACTGCCAGCTCATCCATTACTCCACTTTTTAGTGATACTATTAATCTATTAACCATGTCACAGTGGTTAGAGTGCAGTACTGCAGGCTATTTATGCTGACTGCCGTCTGCCTGCAATTTGGCAGTTCAAATCTCACCAGGCTCAAGGTTGACTCAGCCTTCCATCCTTCCGAGGTGGGTAAAATGAGGACCCAAAATTGTTGGGGGCAATAGGCTGACTCTGCAAACCACTTAGAGAGGGCTGTAAAGCACTGTAAAGTGGCATATAAGTCTAAGTGCTGTTGCTAGTCAGATGTTTCCCATCCTATACCTTTCCATTTCTTCACCAGAATTTTTCTTTTTAATTTGAGAAATGTCATTCTGACATTTTCAGCTCTTTTCATTGATTTATCAAATTGTTCTGAATGGTGGTGGTGCAGTAGTTAGAATGCAGTATTGCAGGCTAATTCTGCCCGCTGTCAGCAGTTCAATCCTCACCGGCTCAACATTGACTCAATCTTCCATCCTTCCAAGGTGGGTAAAATGAGGACTCAGATTGTTGGGGGCAATAAGCTGACTCTGTAAACCGCTTAGAGAGGGCTGCAAAAGCACTATGAAGTAGTATATAAGTCTAAGTGCTATTGCTATCGCCTTTGGCGGATTAAGGCTCACTGGTGTCCTAAGCACTGACAAATCTTGGTGCCCTCCTCCTTTGTACATACTGTACAAATCTTCATTGTTTTTTTTCTTTCTCAACTTTGTGGTGCCCCCTTGGGCCTGGTGCCCTAAGCATGTGCTTAGTCTGCTTAATGGTTAATACACCACTGGCTATGACTATTTCTGCCTTCATAGGAATTAACTGTCTTTCAGGGTTTCCTGAAGGCTAAAAAAGCCTGGATGTAGTACAACTAGACTCTTCCTGAAAAACCATTTGTATCTTGCTCGCAATTCTGTTCCAGCATCCTAGAAAACTGATGGAGAGGTGAAAGTAAAGATCGAGAATTAATTTCCACTTAATTCTTAGGGAACAACTGCCGGCTCTTGCTGTCTGCCAAGTACAGGTCATAAAACTGTCCGCCAACATCCTTTCACCTTGATTTACCTGTTCTTGAAAAGTTGCACGCTTTAAAATCGCAGCCAAGCCTTGTTCTTGTCATGTATTTCCAGTTGCTCTGCCGAACGTGTCAATGAGATGACGAGAACTATAATTCATCAAGCAGTGTTTGCTTAAGCTGACATTAGGAGTCCCCCCTCGACTCTCTCTTGATCACCATTGGCAACTTTTCTCTCTCCTCTGGAACGATCTCACCAAAGTCAACATTTCGGGGGGGAGTGAGTGTCTATAAGAAAGCTTTTTAACTAAAATAAGACTTACTATATTTTTCAGAGTATAAGACGCACCGGAGTATAAGACACACCAAGATTTTGAAGAGGCAAATTAAAAAAAAAAGTTTTTGCATTCTGCAGATCTCCCAAAAATGACCCGTTTTTTGCAAAAAAGGGCCCATTTTTTGTCAAAAAAGGGCATGCATAGCCTTTAGGAGGATTATAGAGTTCTCTGGGGGGGGATGAGCAAAAAACCAGCCCATTTCCCCCTCATTTTTGCTCTTCCAAGCCCCCAGGAGTACTTTACAAGCCTCCTAAAGGCTATGCACGGTCATTTTTGCAACGCGGGCAGGGCTTTGGGAGGCCAAAAATGCTGCATTCTGGGTATAAGATGCACCCAGATTTTCACCCTCTTTTTTGAGGGGAAAATGGTGCATCTTATACTCTGAAAAATACGGTAAATTTCCAAGGTTTGCTTTTTCTTAGGCTGCAGGAAACTGATCCCGAAGCCGTATGTTAGATCCTGCAATAAACTTCTCTGCAAGACTGGGGGAAAAAAGTTGCTGCTTCTTAAGGAATCATTCAATTTAATGCAACTCTTAAAGCAGTAGCTCCTTTTTCCAGGCTTGTATAGCAAAACAAAGAAGTTTGGTTGTTTTAATGAATAGCAGGTGGGTCTCTTGCACTCATGCGAGGTCTGAAGCAATTCTTCCTGGTTGTTGTCTAAATGTAAACAGCTATAATTTCTACAGCTTTGAGCAGGGAGAGATGCCAATCCTCTTTCTATCTCAGAAAGTTTCTCAGTACTACCGTGTTTTCCCGAAAATAAAACAGGGTCTAATTTTCTTCTGACCCCCCCCCCCCAAAAAATAAGTGCTTGGCCTTATTTTGGGGGAGGTGTTGGGCGCCTTTGGGCCTACCACTCTTTGCAGTGGCCATTAGAGTGACAGAAGGTGTGCAGAAGGGCTATGACTGCGGGAGCAACTGTTAGGCAAGGGTGTGTGGGGTGCATGGGGCATGTTACCCCCTCCCTTTTGCCCCATCCGTCCTCACCTTGTGTTGTTTGTGTGGCACTTATTTTGGGGGGAGGGCTTATTTTAGCACACGTGCACAAAACCCTGATTGGGCTTATTATCTGGGGAGGTCTTATTTTGGGGGAAACAGTGTATAACTATGGAAGGTTTCTACTTTTTGAGAGCCTCTTTTGAGCTAGAACTAATAAACAGCCGAAAGCATTATCCCAAACACTGCAGCTTCCCTGTCCTAATGTTGGAGTGTCCATCAAACCTTCTCAGGTCATTGGGTAGCAATAGCAATAGCACTTAGACATATCGCTTCATAGTGCTTTACAGCCCTCTCTAAGCAGGTTACAGAGTCAGCATATTGTCCCCAACAATCTGGGTCTTCAGTTTACTGACTTTGGAAGGATGGAAGGCTGAGTCAACCTTGAGTCGGTCAGGATCGAACTGCTGGGAGTTGGCAGAATTATCCTGCAATCCTGCATTCTAACCACTTTGCCACCATGATATGGTGGGGAATTCTACCTTACAACCAGGAGTGGGATTTAGTCGGTTCGGACTGATTCGTGCAAACCAGTAGTTCTGGCAATCAGTTGGCCCCTGTTGTGGGGGTCTTTCTCTATTTCGATAGCTTCCATAATTATGCTCTTTATATAAATAGAGAAACACCCCCACAACATGAATAAATGTGACGATACCTCCCACCTACCAGACATCTGGAAACCAGCCCTAGTCAACAAACGAGCCCCACCCGCCACCCAGGCCGTTACAACACAAAACAACAACGGACACACAGCCAGCACCAATCAGCACCAATCTACCAATCATGATACAACCACACAACCAATCATTCCACTTACTGAAAGAAAGCCAGCACTCCACACACCCCCACCAAGATTTATAGAAAGACGGCAGCTCCGACCACGCTTTAAGCCGAAAACAAAATGTTGCCAAGACAATCTCAATCTTACACGGGAAAAGACCCGAATACAACAAGACCAGCATATATATATACTGTTCCTATATATACTGTGTGTGTTTGACTTTGTTTGTTGGAAGCCAGCTGAGAAGGTTACAAGCGGCCAAATTTTGATCATGTGATCATGGGGATGCCTAAGTGTAAAAACCAGTTATAAGTCACATCTCTCCAGTGCTGTTATAGAGCCGGGGTGGCGCAGTGGTTAGAGTGCAGTACTGCAGGCTACTTCTGCTGATCACCAGCAGCCAGCAGTTTGGCCGATCGAATCTCACCAGGCTCAAGGTTGACTCAGCCTTCCATCCTTCCAAGGTGGGTAAAACGAGGATCCGGATTGTTGGGGGCAATATGCTGACTCTGTAAACCCCTTATAGAGGGCTGCAAAGCACTATGAAGCCGTATATAAGTCTAAGTCAGTGTTTCTCAACCTTGGCAACTTGAAGATGTCCGGACTTCAACTCCCAGAATTCCCCAGCCAGCATTCGCTGGCTGGGGAATTCTGGGAGTTGAAGTCCGGACATCTTCAAGTTGCCAAGGTTGAGAAACACTGGTCTAAGTGCTATTGCTATTCGAATAGTCACTAAACAAATGGCGGGAAGGGGAAGATTACCTGTATGCTCTTGTGTCGAACTGTTTCTCTGGGAAGTCAAAGCAAGTTTTTTGCAACCAGGGGCCTTTTACATTTTTCCTCTGACCCTTCCTTGGCTCCTGGCTCACATTCAAGAAGAGGCCTCAGCCCTGAATAGTGTCTGTATCATCTTTTTCAGACATCCTTGTCTGATTGTGCAGCCTTAAAGATCCCCGACTCCTACGCCCGGTTGTACATGCTGCCTCTTTTGTTTCCTTTGTGTGAATTGCCAGGGTGTCTCTCTCTGTTTGATTTGGCATTCCGCAGCGGCTCACTTGGAATTAACGGCCTCTTAACCAAGTGCCTTGAGAGTTGCCAGCAAATACTGTCAAAGGGGAGAAGATTATTTATTATTCATATGATTCCTCTCTCTCTCCCTTTCTCTCTCTCTCTCTCTCTCTCTCCTCCCTCCCTCTCTCTCACACTCACTCACACACACACTCCTATCCTGCTGTTCTTCCCTCTCCCCCTTCTTGCTTCCTTTTAAGTCACTTGCAAAAAATGAAGTAATATCAGTTTTAAATCTTGGAATAACTAAAAATAATAATAATAAGAGGAGTGGTTTCTCCTGGCATCTGGTAACAGCTTCCAGAAGCAGAACTAGCCTATTTGATTATTGATATAAGGAAGTTTCTGTCCTTATATGTGTTGTTTGATGGTCTTAAAGATGCTGGTCATACGTAGTGAATTTTCAATTTGCAAAGTAGTTTTTAGTATAAACAGATTTATATATGCATATATGCATCCTACCTTCTTATGTTCTTAAAGGCAGTTTCAGGCAGTGCATCTTAATCCATCTGTTGGAAGAAATATCCATCTGGTTCAGTTCCAAGTGGGGAGAAAGACACTGGAAACATGGAGCCTGATTGGAAAGATGGCTTATTGGAGGACAGGATCTAATGGGTTTGAGGTCCTGGGCAGCTGAACACATGGAGTGGAGAGTGAGGGTTTTTTATACCCACTCTTGGGTATCCTGGCCCTTGAGCTTCCTGTTCCTGTGCAAGAACATGTATTCTATTGGTTGTCCGACTCCCGGAGGGTTATGCAGGGATCACAGCTAACTTTTTAGGTTGTCTGAATTCAGATTGATTGAAGCCTGGACTCATTGAGATAATGTAATGAAGAAGTTTGTGTCCTGAAATGGTATTGGGCCATTCCTATTGTGTCTTACTGGCTTTCCTGGTTTGGATCTTGAGTGAGGACTGATCCTACCCTTCTACCTAATTCTGTCTTTGTTCAAAATATCCTGTTTTGAATGGATTTCTAAAAGCTGGCCTTTGCTTACTGTGCTTCCCTGAAAATAAGTCAGGGTCTTATTTTCTTTTGACCCTCCCAAAAAGCACTTAGCCTTATTTTCGGGGAGGTCTCATTATTTTTGAGGTGCAGGAGGTGGAGAGCATTGTCACCTCATGGCTGTTGCTGTGTTGCAATATTTTAAGGGGGGGCTTATTTTCGGGGGAGGGCTTATTTTAGCGCATGTGCTCTAATGAGGCTTATCATCTGGAGAGGTCTTATTTTCAGGGAAACAGGGTAGAATCTGCTTGGGGGGCAGGGAACTGTGGTTCTGAGTCTCTGTTTCCTTTAAGATTTCTTTTTCTCTTTTAGGGAAAATATAATATTCCGCCTTTTTAAATATTTCTCAAAGTATTTCGTTCTTCTAGGAGAGCGGTGGGTGCTAGCTTTCTACACATCTGTTCTTGGCCCTGGAAAGTCCTTCTCCCCAATGAGATGTTGGTGGCCAGGTGACCACAGAGGCTCAACCAGTCATGAAATATAAAAACAATAGGATGCTCAAAGGAGCAGAATGGCATGACGCCATCACTTTCAATCTGCCCTGCCTTTAGCGTTTTCAATTGTGTTTTTTTCCCTAATCTGTAGAGAATAAAAGGGGCTTTGATGGACAGAAATGAGCAACAACAAGTATGTTTTTTTAAAAAACCCGAAAGTATTACCATATTTTTTGAAGTATAAGACACCTTTTTCCCTGAAAAAAAGAGGCTGAAAATCAGGGTGCATCTTATACACTGAATACAGCATTTTTTGCCTCCCCAAACCCTGCTCCCTTCACCAAAATGGCCATTCATAATTTTTAGGAGGCTTCCAGAGTGCTCCTGGGGGCTGGGGAAGGCAGAAAACAGGCTGTTTTTTGCTCAGTTTTGCTCTCCTAAAGGCTATCCATGCTCTTTTTTGCCTCCTTTTGTCCCCCCCCCCACTCCCTCAGGAGCACTCTATAAGTCTCCTAAAGGCTATTCATGCCCTTTAAAAAAAGAGGGGGCTCGTTTTCATGAAAAACGGGCTGTTTTGGGGAAGTTTGCAGAGTGCAAAAACTTTTTTTAAAAAATTTGTCTCTTCAAAACCTTGAGGTGACGCAGTGGTTAAATGCAGCACTGCAGGCTACTTCAGCTGACTGCAGTTCTGCAGTTCGGCTGTTCAAATCTCACCGGCTCAGAGTTGACTCAGCCTTCCATCCTTCCGAGGTGGGTAAAATGAGGACCCGGATTGTTGTTGGGGGCAATATGCTGACTCTGTAAACCGCTTAGAGAGGGCTGAAAGCCCTATGAAGCGGTATATAAGTCTAACTGCTATTGCTATTGCTAAAGTGATGGGGATCCATATTCATGATTAAAATACATCAGAAGGAAATCTTTTGGATTGTACCCAGAATGCTAAATTTTTCTCCAGAAGCAGTACAATTGCTTTGGCTCCCTGCAACAAATCCAGTCATCTATTTTATTCCCACATATACACCATCAGCACAAGTATAGGCTCTAACAAATATGTACACACGGTTAGAGATGCCATAGGGGGTTGCCATAAAGAAGAGGGAGTCAACTTATTCTTCAAAGCATCTAATGGCAGGACTGGAAGCAATAGATGGAAACTAATCAAGGAGAATCTATGGAGATTCTCAGTCATCAAGGTTATGGTTGTTCCAAAGGTGCTGTAAAAGGAGGATTAAGAAGCCTTTTCCGAGTCTGCAAAGGTAAGTAGAACGGGGGGGGGGGAACAGCTGTGCCGCACAATTTAGCTTTACTAGGAAGCAGGATTTCCTGCTTTCTAGCAAATATAAATCGCACGGCACAGCTGATTGTGCACAGCTGATCGTTGGAACGTAAAAAAACGCTACCGGTTCAGGTGAACTGGTAGTTCTGACGATCAGCTGTGTGACAATCAGCTGTGTCGCGTGATTTCTAATTGTCAGAGCTGATCGTCAGAGTTACCAGTTTGCCCGAACCGGTAGCATTTTTTTTACTACTGGTTCGGGTGAACCGGTAGCATTTCACCCTTGCATGGTACCTTGGCTGCCTCCAATTGGTGGCAGGTCACACAGAGAGCAAGCTTAGCCTCTCAGAGGTGGCTCTGATTCTGTGACTATCCTATATGGGCAAATGCTTTCCAATTCAACAAGACTGTACTTATATTTTACAGTTCTTCCAGGAATGTTCTAGCGATATTCTTGGTCTCATTCAACCCCCACCTCCCCTTGTCTATTATCTTCATCTAATTGTGTTTCCTTCACTGTTACAAGCAGAGTCCTTTTTTTAAGTTCATCACCTGTTTGCACCACATGCCAAAATGAATGTATGTTTGCTGATCAGTGCCTCAGTCTTTATTTGTTCAACGACTGATCAGCAGTTCACGATATTCTTAGAAACCATTTCCAAATCCATAATTCACCACTATTTATTTTCTTTCTTTTGTTCTTGCTCCGTGTCTTGCTTTCACAGCCGTACATTTCCACTAAGAAAGTCTTGCTTTAACTATTCCTATCTTTGTTGGTAGTCTGATCCTTGATAGTCTTCTTTCTTTGTATACTTTATAACTAAAATTTCCATCTCACTCAAAAAGAGACTCTAAGGTTTAGATTCTTATCTAAGTTTCCTGCCTCCTCAAGATGTGACTTGCCATATTTTTCGGAGTATAAGACGCATCTTTTTTCCCTCAAAAAAGAAGGTGAAAAGCTGGGTGCAAAAATGTTGAATACAGCATTTCTGGCCTCCCGAAACCTGAACCCCTTTGCAAAAATGGCCATGCATAGCCTTTAGGAGGCTTCCGGAGTGCTGCTGAAGGCTGGGGAGGACAAAAATGAGTGAAAAACAGACTTTTTTTGCTTGTTTGTGCCCCCCTCCAGCCCCCAGAAGCATTCTATAAGTCTCCTAAAGGCTATGCATGCCCTTTTTTTTGACAAAAAAATTGGCCCGTTTTCACGAAAACAGGCCGTTTTTGGCAGGTCTGCAGAGTGCAAAAACTTTTTTTAATTTGCCTCTTCAAAATCTTAGTGTGTCTTATACTCCAGTGCGTCTTATACTCTGAAAAATGCGGTATCTAGCATGCTGTCCATTTTTATCCATTCTTGAGCTCAATAAAGTCATCAGTTTTGTATTTATGAAGTACACAGATTGGCATTACCAGTGGTGGGATTCAATTTTTTTTTACTACCGGTTGTGTGTGTGTGTGTGTGTGTGTGTGTGGCTTGGTGGGCGTGGCTTGGCTTGTGGACATGGCAGTGGAAGGATACTGCAAAATCCCCATTCCCTCCCCACTCCTGGGGGAAGGATACTGTAAAATCCCCATTTCCACCCCATTCCTGGGGGAAGGATACTGTAAAATCCCCATTTCCACCCCATTCCACTAACCTGCTTTCCAGCTCCGTTCTCCTTTGCAGGGCAACAGAAGATGACCCAGCCAATCAGCTGGGACTCTGATCAGCTGGGACTGAGGCAGCAAATAGATGGGGGCAGGGCCAGTCAGAGATGGTATTTGCCGGTTCTCCAAACTACTCAAAATTTCCGCTACCGGTTCACCATAACCGGTCAGAACTGGCTGAATATCACCTTTGGCCATTACCTTTGCCTTTTAAAAATATTTAACTCTTTTCGTTTTCCATTTTTGGCTTTTCTAATGAGCTCTTTTCAGCCTGATACATTTTCATCTGTCAAAGAATAGCCATCTCCGTATTGAGATTTGTAACTTTTAGTGTCCAGTTTTAATGTCAGCTGCTATGTCTTCTGAAACTGCAGCTTGTGATGTATATTTCCTGTGCAAGTTAAACAGATAGGAGGTCAATGTGCATAGTTAACCCTTCTTATTCTGAATGGTTCTATTCCTCCAGACTTCATTCTTATGGAAGCTTCTGTTTCATTGTGAAATCCTCCTCAGTAGAATAATCGGATATTTAGGTATGCTTAGGATAGATTGGGAAGCTAAAAAAAAATCATTCTGGAAGGTGACAGTGGCAAATCTGTGACAAGCAAAACAACAACAACAACAACAACAAGTCCCAAGGAGATTTGACAATTACTAATGCATGAATGTTGTTTCTTGAGGCAGTAAAACAAAGACACAAGTTATTTCAGCATTTTGAAGGGCTTCTATACATGCCCTTGTTTATTGGGTCATTGATTTCAGTGGAGAAAAACAATGGAGAAAAATATATAAGAGCCGAGGTGGTGCAGTGGAGTGTAGTACGGCAGGCTACTTCAGCTGACTGCTAGCTACAGTTCAGCAGTTCAAATCTCACCAGGCTCAAGGTTGACACACCAGGCTCAAGGTTGACTCAGCCTCCCATCCTTCCGAGGTGGGTAAAATGAGGACCCAGATTGTTGGGGGCAAGACGCTGACTCTGTAAACCACTTAGAGGGAGCTGTAAAAGCACTATGAAGTGGTATATAAGTTTTAAGCGCTATTGCTATGGAGCGATGTATAAATCTGTTATTATTATTATGGCATACCAAGGGAAGATAGATGTGTAAAATAAATAGAATGGAGTATTGCAGGCAAACTCTGCTCACTGCTAGGAGCTCGATCCTGACCAGCTCGTGGTTCACTCAGCCTTCCATCCTTCCGAGGTGGATAAAATGAGGACCCAGATTGTTGGCGACAATGTGCTGACTCTGTAAACCGCTCAGAGGGGGCTGTAAAGCACAATGAAGCGATATCTAAGTTTAAGTGCTATTGCTATTGCTCCATCCAGGTCTCTCAAAAATTTGGCAGATAGCACCTGCAGCAAAGATTATACAATGAACTGAGATACACTGGGGCAAAGATTATGGATTGCTATAAGCAACGTTACCCTCAGCAGTTACAAGAATCTTTCACTCTCATTTATCCGGTGCAAACAAATAACAAGAGAAAAAAACAATGAATGTATTTTGTATTTCTAATTTGCAAATGCATTTGGCATATATGTAAATGCATTTTGCATTTTTAATCCAATATACCTAGAGGGTATCAGGCTGGAAAATGGTAATAGAGCTTGATTTTAATATATGCACTGTTGGAAGAAATAGCTATCTGGTTTGGTTCCAAGCCGGGAGATAGACACTGGAAAAAAGGAGGCTGATTGGAAAGAGAGTTTAATGGTGAACAGAATCACCAAGCACATGGTTCTGGTGCAGCTGACCACATGGAGTTGAGAGAGAGGGGTTTTTATACCTTCTCTTGGGCTTTGCACCTGAGCTTCCTGTTCCTGTGCAAGAACATGTATTCTATTGGCTGTTGTCACATTTCTATGGGGTCATGTTTGTCTGAGCTCCCAGGCTTGGTTGAAGTTTGCTGGGTGATGCAATGTCCTTTGGAGTTTGTGCCATGTGGGGAGCTCTGCTGCTAGATGGGTTAATCTTAGTCATGTCTTAATCCCATTACCCCGAAGCTGGAGGTCTTTTGTCTTTCTTAATGGGCACCAAACATCTGCTGTAGGCAGGGACCTTCTTTCTGTCTTTAAAACATGTTTCTTCTTTTATCATCCAGGGAAATATAATATTCTGGCTTTTTTAATATTTCCCAAAATATTCCATTCTTCGAGGAGATGGGTGGGTACTAACTTTCTATAGCATTGTTATCTGTTTTTAGAATTCTGATTGTTACTACAATCTATTTTTGTTTGCCATTTTGCCAAAATTTGCCATTTTGGTGGAACTGCCTAACATCTAAAGAACATTTTGTCAGGGCTCCAAATAGCATCCAAAAGTAAATCAGAGTCCGAGGCAAAGTTCCAATTTATTAAGAGAGCCATGTGGGCACATCTGGGAAAACCCAAATCTGAAAGCTTCCACACCTAGTTGAAAGTTCAAGATCCTGCCCCCACACCCACAAGTCCATCACATGGTCCAATCCCCCACTGCCATGCTGGCAGTTCCACCCATCCAGTTCCGGTCAGGTGCAGAGGTGCAGAGACAAAGGATGACCTTGGCTTTCTAGAAAGGAATTTTGTTATGGCTACATATCACACAACTCCGTATAATCCCTTCTCTCATTTTCCCACAATAGAAAAAATTGCATAGTAGAATAATAGAAAGTGTGGCAGGCCTGAGGTCCAAAAGAAAAGATGGCTTGCAGGCGTGACACATTTATTGCATCCATCTATAACAGGAGGGCAAGGTAATTTCCCTTCCTGGTTCTTAATGTTGTTTTTTTTCTCTTTCAGGGATCTAACCTTGGTTTCCGTGGGGAAAGTGTAATCAACATAAACCATTATGCTACCAAGAAAAGTGTGGCAGAGAGCATGTTGGATGTGGCCCTCTTTATGGCTAATGCTGCACAGCTGAAGGGAGTCCTGGAACAGGGACCTTCATTCCACTATTATGTGGCTCTGATAGTTCTCATCAGCGTGTCCCTCTTCTTCCAGATGACCATTGGGATTCTCCTTATTGTGATGAGTAAGATGGGGATTTTTTGGGGGGGGGGTTATAAGGAGAGCTTTCCTGTTCTTTGCTTCAAACTGTAATTGAATTGTTTGAGTCATTTACAAGAGAAGCTACTGTATGTGAACAGTCCCAAAATCCAAATGCCTAAACTGTGCCCTAGAACCGTGATGGCAAACATATGGCATACATACTGGAAGTGATCATGGGGACGCTGCAAAGGACGTAACTGTGAAAAATGGTCACGTCACGTTTTTCTGTGCCGTTGCAACTTTGAACAGTCACTAAATGTTGTAAGTCAAGAACTACTGTATATGTTTTAATGAAACTTAGTGTAGTGTTAGTATATTAATACAAATAGGTAAAGGTAAAAGTTCCCCTTGCACCTATGTGCTAGTCGTTCCGGACTCTAGGGGGCGGTGCTCATCTCCGTTTCAAAGCCAAAGAGTCAGCGCTGTGCCGTCGTGACTAAACGCCGAAGGCGCACGGAACACTGTTACCTTCCCACCAAAGGTGGTTCCTATTTTTCTACTTGCATTTTTACATGCTTTCAAACTGCTAGGTTGGCAGAAGCTGGGACAAGTAACGGGAGCTCACTCCGTTACGCGGCGCTAGGGATTCGAACTGCCGAACTGCCAATCTTTCTGATCGACAAACTCAGCGTCTTAGCCACTGAGCCAGTTGGTTAAATAAGCTGTAATCTAAGAACTACTGACATTTTTGACACTGACATTAAGACAGTTTCCTGCTGCTTAAAAGAAACGGGGATCTCCAATACTTTGTCCTATCCCATCTTTAAAACCCGCGCAATTTAAGATCCAGCGGATTTATCAATAGCGCATTCGCTGCCTCCCCCCAGGACTGTTTGACTACAGTTACTCTCCGTCCTTGTCTATACTAGCTGGAGTTGATGAGAAGCGAAGCCTTAAACAATACTAAGCTTTCCCATTGAAGCAGAGAGCTTGGAAGCCTCCAATTAACCAGGTCACAGCGAGCAATCAAATTTCCATCACAGTGCTCTTGATGGGAAGACTTTGATACTTGCTGTCCGCAGCCATGAAAACACGGATGTGTTTGTTGCACGCTGCGGCTGAAGAAGCGGCCTACACGCACCTTCCTGCATTGACCCCGTTTCTTAAATAAATACAACCACCCTGGTGGTATTTTTCCTTCCCTTTGTAATAGCCCTAGTATATTTCTCTGAATCTCTTGTGGTTATATATAGAGGAAACCGTCTCCGCAACTGTCTGGGTTGGTCCTCCGTGCTCCTTCCCCTTGCTCCCCCCCTCCTCCCTGTCCCCCCCTCATGCCCTTGCATGATAAAAGCAGCCTGTCTTTCTCTCCTTATGTGTTTGGCATTGAAAGGAATGACAGGGTCATGAACTTGAGCTCCATACAGCTGCAGTCCTCCTGTATCAATAGAAACTCTCTTCTATATATAGAGGCTGATTGTTAGCATTCTCAACATGCATGGATCCTGCACCCTTGGCTTTCAGCTTCTTAAAAATGTCTGACCAACAGGGGGTCCAAACTGTGACACACACACACACACACACACACACACACACACACACTTATTTCAATGGCTCAGTGTCATCGAATCCGTTCTTCAAAAGCAATCAGGCCCTGTTGGATGGAGAGTTGCGTTGGGTTTTCGGTTAAACAAACTTTGTGGAAAATTGCTAGGGAGGGCAGCTCACCAAGCACCAAGGCGCCTTTTGCTATTGGTTCCACATGTCATTTGCATGACAGCAAATCCTGCTCCTTGGCGGGGGGGGGGGGGAGGAAAGTAATCAGGAAGGGCCACATGTTTCCTGTCACCTGTTCTCCATATGCACGTTTTATTTTAAGAGTGGTGTAAACTTATATTACATCAAGGAAATGTATTGTTTTTGCATTCTCCTCTTTGCTAAGCAGTGAGAAATTCAAGGAGGGGAGAGAACCCAGGATGCAATTTGCTCCTGAAATATTTGATTTAGCTATAAATATGCAAGGAAAGACAAGCAACCGTAACGGATCGAAGCCCTGTTTCTAAGCTTTTACTTCTCACTGCTGTGTAGACTGTGTGTGTGTGTGGGGGGGGAATAATCACATATAGGATTGGGAAGGACATCATGGTTTATTACCCTGACTTTTTTGGGAGAAAAATCAAATAAGACCATCTTAATACTCAAGAGGGATGCGGTGGCTCAGTGGCTAAGACGCTGAAATTGTCAATCAGAAAGGTCGGCAGTTTGGCGGTTCGAATCCCTAGCACCATGTAATGGAGTGAGCTCCCGTTATTTGGCCTAGCTTCTGCCAACCTAGCAGTTAAAAAGCATGTAAAAATGCAAGTAAAAAAATAGGGACCATCTTTGGTAGAAAAGTAACAGCATTCTGTGTGCCTTCAGTGTTGAATCATGCCGGCCACATGACCACAGAGATGTCTTCAGACAGCACTGGCTCTTCGGCTTTAAAACGGAGATGAGCACCGCCTCTAAGTTCGGGAATGACTATCACATATGTGCGAGGGGAACCTCTACCTTTACTTAATACTCAAGAAATCATAAAATAATTCAATGCAGTTTTGTATATTTCTTTTTAGTGTTTTCTGAGTCTCGGGCAAAAGCACCTGTAATTAAAGGGAGGGAGGGAGGGGGGAAGAAAACAAAGTACCTCTGTCTGAAATTTTGACCATATTAGATTTAATGCTTTTAGCTCGACTGAATCTGAATGATGTGGCAAAACAGCAGCGCCTGGACTTGCTCAACAATATTACCACGATCCTCGTCTTCATCATAGTCATTATCAACATCTTCATTACAGCCTTTGGGGTGCAGAAGACAGGGCTGTATCCAAACTCTTATGGACGAAGGTTCTACTGACTCTTGGAAGGGTAAGAAGGGGATGGAATTCCTACCTAGCTCTTCGTTTGACTAGGTTGACATTTCTTAGTGGACCCATTTTTCTTCCCATTCTTTCAGCTTTCAGCTGTCTGGTTAGCTACTTGAGGAAAATTAACTTGGTAAAGGGTTACAAACATCCATTGGGAGAATGGATAGAGACATTTTAAGATGGATAGAAAAGTAGAAGGTGGTGTGTAGTGTGTAGTGTACTAAGGGGAAGTGTGTAGTGTTCTGAGGGGAACAGTGTAATGTCTAGTGGTCTGAGGGGAAAGTATGTAATGTTCTGAGGCGAAAGTATGTAGTGTTCTGAGGGGAAAGTGTGTAGTGTTCTGAGAGGAAAATGTGTAGTGTTCTGAGGGGAACAGTGTAATGTCTAGTGGTCTGAGGGGAAAGTATGTAGTGTTCTGAGAGGAAAGTGTGTAGAGTTCTAAGGGGAATAGTGTAGTGTTTAGTGTTCTGAAGGGAAAGGGTGTAGTGTTCAGAGGGGAAAGGGTGTAGTGTCGTGAGGGGAACAGTGTAGTGTCTAGTGCTCTGAGTGAAAAGAGTATAGTCTTTTGAAGGGAGCCAAAGAAAAAAGAGCTGTGTATTTAAGATCAGGGGGTTACATAAAAGCGAAGTGTATCCTAAAAGAACATAAGGGCTCAAAAATAAATAACTTTATGAATCGAGACTGAATATAAAAGCTTTTCGAGCAGTAGTTTTCGGCAGGTTCCAAGCGCGGCTTACTTTCCCAGTTACTCAGAGGCTTTGGTTTAAGGTGGCACTGCTTTACGCCACCCCTCCTCCTCCTCCTACACGCGACAGGTGCCTCAGAGACTTGGCGGGCAGCTCAGGGGGCCAAAATGACTTCACTCCCCAGGAGCCACCGCTGCCGCTACCGCCTAAGCCCTCCCAGGAGCTGAGCGGAGCAGGAGCCCCAAAAACGAAAGGTCTCTCCTTTCCAGTCATCACTGCCCATTGTCCCTATTCCTGATGCAATTTGTGAAGCTGCTTGCCCTTATGAAGACATGGAGGTGGCGTTTTAAGGCTTTCAATGCCTATGGCTATAGGTAGGAAAACGGGGGCATCTCGGGAGTGAAGCCTTCGGTGCCAAGTGCCGAGTCCCCCTTCTGCCACCATGAAAATTACCCCTACCCCACAGTGTGTAGGGTGATAGGGTTAGTTTTAAATGGATAGTGAGGCTTATTTGCCAGCCTCCCAGTTGGCAAAACAGAAATTTTCACCAACTGGAAGGAACATGTGTGTGAGAGAGAGAGAGGGAAGGGGGAGAGAGAAAGAAAGAGAAAGAGAAAGAAGGACAGAGAAAGAAAGAAAGTGGGAGAGAAAGAGACACAAGAAAGAAAGAAGGGAAGGAAGAATGAAGGAAGGAAGAAAGGAAGAAAGAAAGAAAGAGAAATGAAGGAAGGGAGGAAAGAAAGAAAGTGGGAGAGAGAGAGACACAAGAAAGAAAGAAAGAAAGAAAGAAAGAAAGAAAGAAAGAAAGAAAGAAAGAAAGAAAGAAAGAAAGAAAGAATTTATGATCACAATTGAGCCCAAAATTTTGGTTGCTAAGCAAGAACATTGTTAAGTAAATTTCACCACATTTTCCAATTTGGCCACGCCCACCTGGTCACATAACTACCAAGCCATGCCCACTCAGTCACATAACCCATCGAGCCACTCCCACAAAACAGGCCACACCTACAGAATAGGTTCTAAAAAAATTTGAAACCCACCACTGACAGAGATACAGTGAACAATGTTAGTGTAAAATAGATTTAGCCATGTTTTCTTTTCTTTTTTCTTACCTCATGTCTAATATACTTTGTGCAGTATTTCTAATACTTTGCATGATTTTCATTGATTGATCACACGCTAACAAGTCAGTCTCAAGTCTTAGGAACCATGTAGATCATGGGTGTCAAACTGGCCGCATCATGTTGCTGTCACGTGACGTATTGTAACATTTTCCCCTTTATGGAGCCGGGATGGCATGGCCTATGTGTGATGCATCCGGCCCAAGGGTCACCAGTTTGACACCCCTGATGTAGATCAAGGGTGTGTAACTATGGCAACTTTACAACCTGTTGACTTCCACTCCCAAGAATCCCATGGCTCAGGAATTCTGGGAGTTGAAGTCCACAGATCATAAAGTTGTTATTAGTTGCCCATCCCTGAAGTAGATAGATTTTTCCGAGGAGAATCTTGGATAAAGTTGCCAATTCTAAAACATCATATCGTGATGTTTCGCATGTGTATCAATCATTTCATTTAGTACTGGGGAAAAAAATGCAGTGCAAACACTTCTTTTTAAATCAACTTTTATACAAATAGCTCTGGGACCCATTTTGGGCGAAGAGGTGAAGAAACATATTTTATAACATTTTTTTTAAAAAAAAGGAATATTTCATGAGTTCATTCAATTCACCTCCTTTACCTTTCATGATCAGCAGTGTTGGGATGGGTAATGTGCGTGAGAGTCCTTAACCTTTTGGTTTTTCTTGCAGGATGGTGCCCACAGCAGTTGACCGGGAGATCTTTCTTCAGACCTCAATCCTGAAGGGCACCTTTTGATTTTGTTCCGTTTATAAGCTCCCTTTTTTCTCAACCTTTTTCTAATCTATCCTTCCGTAACCAGCTCTACACATCATTCTTGGAAAAGATTGCGTACAACTAAAGCAGCCTGATCAGAAAAGGCACAATCCTAAGCATAAACAGTCCAAATCCCCAAAGGCTCCACTATCTATGTAGACATGGGAAACCTATTGCCATTTACAATTGTCTGGGTACTTGAGAGACCGCCTCCTGCCAATTACCTCCTCGAGACCCATTAGATCTCATAGATTAGGCCTCCTCCGAGTGCCATCTGCCAGCCAGTGCCGGCTGGCCACTACGCGGAGGAGAGCCTTTTCAGTAGCAGCTCCGACCCTTTGGAACGATCTCCCCGTGGAGATTCGTACCCTCACCACCCTCCAGACCTTCCGCACAGCCCTCAAGATCTGGCTATCCCGTCAGGCCTGGGGGTAAAGATTATAATGCGCCCCCACCCGAATGCTGAATGAATGTTGCTTATTTTTTTAATTACATGTTATGTTATATGTCATTGTATGTATCCCCTCCCATATAAGTTGTTAGCCGCCCTGAGTCCCCTCAGGGAAAAGGGCGGCCTATAAATAAACTTATTCTAATTCTAATTCTAATTCTTGTTAGAATCCAGTCTCGGGCAGCATGGACAATAGTTGATGATAGGAGTTATACAGTAGCTGGAGGATAATGAGTTCCCCATTCCTGAATTATTGCATCTTCTGGGACAAGTGCTTGTTATTACACCAGTTGTTCCAAGTGCAAAGATACAGCAGTTCCAGGATCACAGATTTTAGGGACATTTTCAGCAACTACAATGAATATTTTAGGGCAGTGATGGCGAGCCTTTTTTGGCTGCCGTGCCAAAAGCGAGGGGGGAGCACAGGGGGAGTTGTGCACCGGCGTGCCACACCCATAATGCTATGCACATGACCTGCCCCCCCGTGAGCGCATGTGCAGCAACACACACACATCCTTTTGCCGCTTTTTTTCAACCTCCCCAGGTTCCAGAGGCTTTCTAGAAAACAGCCTTCCCCGCCCCACCCCCCAGGGTGCCCTCTGAAGGCCCCAGGGCTGATTTTTGACCTCCAGGGCCTTCAGGAGACTTCCCTGAAGGCTCTGGAGGGTGAAAAACGGACCTACGGAAAAACCAGAAGTTCCCAAACTTCCGGGTTCCCCGTAGGTCCGTTTTTTGCCCCCATAGGTCCGTTTTTCGCCCTCCAGAGCTTTCAGGGGCCGTCAGGAGGCTTCCTTGAAGGCTCCGGAGGGCGAAAACCCACCCTTTGAGCAAAGCGGAAGTTTGTTTGAGGCGAAAAATGGCTTCAAAAGAAGGCCGAAGTCAGCTGGCCAGTGCGCGCATGCGCATTGGCCAGATGACAGGCAATGCCTCACGTGTCCTGACAAATGGCTCCGCGTGCCACCTGTGGCACAAGGGCCATAGGTTCGCCATCACAGTTTTAGGGTGTCATACAATTAGTTTTTTTTTCAGGAAAACTTACTATATCAATCAGAACTTTGGGAAATGAGACATTATCCTAGGGCTGGGTGACTATGGAAACTTATCAGTGGACTTCAACTCCTAGATTTTTCTGAACCAAGCAAGCTGTCTCTGGAATTCTGGGAGTTGAAATCCACAGGCTATAAAGTTGCCATAGCTACCCACCCTTGTTTTAGCGTCATAGAGGCCTCCAAGCAAACATGACTCCATTCCAATTGGGATGTCAAAATCCCATGTCATTTGCAACAGGGGGGAAAGGCAGCCTTGCTTTACAAAGCGTATAAATCTTAATTTTAAACTTGTATTTTTAGTAACATTATCATTTTGTTAAAATACAGACCAGTGCAGGCATTGCCTCTATGCGTGATACTGTACACGCCTTTCAGTATCTAGGAAATAAGCCACAGTATAAACTTCAGCTAACTTTAATACCGGTAATAAGGTATATAGTCATGCATGTTATTTTAAGGCTCTATAGATTAATCTTCTTTTGCAAAGAGTGCAAAACTTGTTTGTATTCTACTTTTACATTATTTGAAAAGGCAGTTGGGTTGTCACACTTGCACCTGGGACATTCTTTGATAGTCCAAATATTATTTGTTTTCTCTTTATATATTAAAATATACCTTATTCAAGGGTGTTCTTTGGTTTCTGTGCACTATAGCTGATAAAAAAATGAAGAGCTTTTAGAGCTGTGTGTGAGTTTAGATTTCAGTGAGTGTGGGATAGTATAAACCAATATTTCTCAACCTTAGCCGCTTTAACGTATGTGGACTTCCCAGAATTCTCCCCAGCCAGGATGGGGAAAATTAATTTAATTTGGAAGTGAAGACAGAGTTTGTATTTTCTACTCCTTCCTATACTGAGGCTATTGGATATTCCTGAACTGTGGTGGAACTCCATGTGCATGAGGTCAAAAGTCTCAAAGATGCTTTTTCAGGAGGCAACTGGACTTTCTTGTTTTTTCTTTGAAGATGTTTCTCTTCTCATCCAAGAAGCTTCTTCAGTTCTGATAGGATAGTGGGGAATGGAAGGATTTATATTCCTTGCAGACAGCTGGTCATTTGCATCCTTTTTGAGGGATTTTGAAGCACTTGGAAAGTCTTGGAAGCATCTGTGTCCTCAGGGTCACCTGAGTGGTGCTCCTGGTTCCTGTAGACTGCATGTTTTTTCTCTGGAAACCCATTCCTACTCCTACACTCTCTAAAAGGATGCACATGACCAGCTGTCTGCAAGGAATATAAATCCTTCAATCCAGGGGTGGGTTTCTCGCCCCGTTCCAACCGGTTCGGTTGGAACGAGGCCGGCGTCGTCCTCGTGCACGTGTGTGGCATCCTCACGCATGCGTGTGGCGCGCGTGTGCACGCGTGCGGCGCCCGCATGCATACTAGCGTCTGTGCGATGCTCCAGCTGCTCCTGGAGGATCGCGCAGGCGCTGTATGCATCCTGCGCATGCATGGAAGCGCAGAATTCGTCAAAACCGGGTAAGGAGCGGGCGGGTGCGCGCGGGCGCGGGTGGGCCCTTTGCCGTTCCCGGAAGTTACTTACTTCCGGGTTCGGCGACCAACCGGTTCGCAGGGACCACCGCAAACCGGTTGAAATCCACCCCTGCTTCAATCCCCCACTATCCTACCAGAGCTGAAGAAGCTTCTTGGATGAGAAGAGAAACGTCTTTGAAGAAAAAACAAGAAAGTCCAGTTGCCTCCAGAAAAAGCACCTTTGGGACAACCATGACCTGGATGACTGAGAATCTTCACAAACTATGAGGTCAAAAGGTATTATTCCAATCTCACAGCAGTTTAGTTGTTTGAAAGTAATTTTTTTTTTCTCACCAGAGAAGTTTGATTTAGTCCCGTCTTAGAGAAACTTGAGTTATCAGGAGAGGCAAGAAGCAGTCTTTTAATATGATATATGTGTTACGTTTTGTGTTAGAAATGTTTCTGAGAAGGATTGTACTGTACATAACTCCCTCTAGTGCTTCTTATTGGATTCAAGAAAGAGCAGGCAAATTAGCATTTATATTTCCAGTTCTTTGTCTTCCTTATAGCGTGCTTTTTATACCCAATAGCTCATGCTGTATTCTATTTTCTACTTTATTTGAACTTATTCAATCAGATTGCTACTTGATTCACCCAAGAAAGTGAGAGGTTGTGTAATGTTCTGAATAAAATATTGGCTGAATTGACTCGCTTAAGAAATTCTTGCATGTTTCCAAGGAAATATTTATTGAAGTTATACTTCCTATCTATTTTTTATGAACCTGATAGTCTCATATATTGAGAATAAAATTACTAGAATTCCCAGGCACTGAATTTATTCCCCTCTGTTTTGTCTATAAGTCTCTTTAATATTTATGTAATTTTTTTTATTAGAAGATTTTTTAATTTTAAAATTAATATTTATGTAATTTCTTACCTGTTCTTTAAGTGTTGTATGACAAAAGCAGTGGTGGGATTCAAATAATTTAACAACTGGTTCTCTGCCCTAATGACCAGCTGCATAGGCAGGGCTCGATGGTCATGTGACTGTGTGGCCATTGCAAACTCAACATCACTGTGGTCGATGGGCGCTTCGCCTTAGCTGTTACAATGTCATTAGGGTTAACCAGAGAGGCAGTTTCTGTAAGCAGGTCAATAAAGATTAGGCTAGAAACAACACCAGAATGTTTCCTTCCTGCTTTCCTTACAGGATTAGCCCTGTAAAGTGGAAAAAAACAAAAGGAGATTTCTTCCAACAACTGGTTCTCCCGAACTGCTTAGAAAGTTAACAACTGGTTCTCCCAAACAGTTGTGGACTGGCTGAACCCCACCACTGGACAAAAACCATTATATGATAAATTCATTCCATTACACTATTGCCATTTTTAAAGAGTGAGTCACTTATATGTACTTGGGCAGCTGTATAAATTTGTTTAATAATTTGCCTAATAGGGCAATAAGAGATTTAAAAAGGTAATGTATAGCTTATATATATATATATATATATATATATATATATATATATATATATATATATATATATATATATATATATATATATATATATATATATATATATATATATTCAATCATGTACTCCTTGTTATTCACCATATATGTGAATTGATATCTTGAACAATAAAAATTAACTATCTGGTTAGCCTGGAACCTATTTTATCTCAAGAGAATGCATATAATTTTTTTTTTGCCCTTGAATCAATCTCATAATCTAAAACAAGAAGAAAACCATGGATGTCAAAATATAAAAGATATGCTTTCCCTTTCAATCTGATACTAAATAAGCGAGAAATGGATTTACAAGAGTTCATGCAGTAAATAGTTTGTCAGTCTCTAAGGTGCCATAATTATATTTATTGTTGATGTTGCTAATTTTGCTTTAGTACCCTTCAGACTCCACAAATTTTCAAACAATTGCGAAGAATTTGAACTTGTGCTGAAATACAAGACAGAAAGCAAAGAAGCTGCTAATTTTAAAGGTTCTGCTCCAAGCTCAGGTTTTCACACTGCTCAATATATAAAATACATCAGGGTTGGGTACAACCGGTTCGGACCAGTTCGGGCAAACCGGTAGCTCCAACGATCAGCTGGGAGTGAACCGGTTCTCCCCGATGATCAGATGGGCCCAACCTCCTGCCTGCGCTATTTTCTTACCTTTATCTTCTTAGCTGATTTGCGTGGCAAAGCAGATTGCCACGCGAATCAGCTGTGTTACTCCTCCGAAGAAACCCGGAAGTGAAGATTTCATCAAATTGCGTGCGCGCAAATTGCACGATCACCAAACCGGTTGTTAAACCGGGAGGATCCCACCACTGAAGTACATCTATAAATGCCAGATCTCTATGGGGCAATATTGTAGCTAGTCATGACCTGGCACTAGAACTTGGCAGTTCTCCCTGGGATCTCACTGAGCAACAAGAGGGGTGAAGCTGGAGTAGTTCTGTTGGAAATTTGCTCCTCTTGGGATTAGGTTCCACAGCAGTTACAATGCCAAGGCCCGGGGGATTAACTCTAAAATCATTTGTGAGTCCTCGCAAGTGTCCAATTGCACCGCTTGAATAAGAGCCATGGTGGCGCAATGGTTAGAATGCAGTATTGCAGGCAAACTCTGAATTCTATTGCCAGGAGTTCGATCCTCACCAGCTCAAGGTTGATTCACCCTTCCATCCTTCCAAGGTCAGTAAAATGAGGATCCAGATTGTCGGGGGGGGGGTGCAATATGCTGACTCTGTAAACTATTTAGAGAGGGCTGTAAAGCATTATGAAGCGGTACATAAATCTAAGTGCTATTGGTATTGAATAACCAGAGAGAGAATATTAAATGCTGCAGTAGCCAATTTGGGAGTAGCCAATTTTGGCCACCACAGGACCACCTATTGTTCTCTTAACTTCCAACTAGGAATAGTCACACAGAAGCTGAACAAGTGCAAAACACTGTCTCCCCCAGGAAAGCATACAGGCAATCCAGGAGAATATTAAGACCAATGGTATTGAACACAACCACGAGGATGGTAGGATTAGGAAGACACATGCCCCTCCATCAAGGTTCCAACAATTATCATCCACAGAATGACCAATGTTGTTTCTGCCTCAGGTCCAAGTCTGAATGCTAACAAAATGGACGAGTCAAACACATTTCAGATCTCTAAACACTAGCATTAATTTGTCACCAGAAATTTTCCAAAATGGGATACAGGAATGATTGGGAATGAGGAGTTAGTGATTAGCTATATTTTTTAGCATTAAGCTCAGGGGTAGGTTCCTGCCAGTTCTAACCTCTTCTATAGAAGAGGTTCCACAAATCTACAATGCCTTTTAGAACCGGTTCCAGCTCCCTCCCCCTGCCCGTCCGCACATCATCAAGATGAAGCGCAAGAGGAGGAATTCTGGGAGTTGAAGTCCACAAGTCTTAAAGCTGTCAAGTTTGAACACCCCTGGGGTTTTTTTCTAAAGGGTTAGTGGTGCAAGGGTCTTGTAACTTGACAGCTTTAAGACTTGTGTGCTTCAAATGCCAGAGTTTCTGAGCCAACATTTTGGTTGCTAAGCAAGAGCGTTATTAAGTGAGTTTCACCACATTTTACAAGTTGGCCACACTCACCCAGTCACATGACTGCCAAGCCACTCCCACTCGGTCACATGGCTGGCAAGCCACTCCCACCCAGTCACATGGCTGACAAGCCACTCCCACCCAGTCACATGGCCGGCAAGCCACTCCCACAAAGCAGGCCACACCTACAGAAGAGGTTCTAAAAAATTTTGAAACCCATCACTGATTGAGTTATAACTGATTTAACCACAGCTGATTAACCAAATAAATTGACTGATTACAGATACATTAAGCCAAACTGAGGCAACTCGTTATGATTTAGAGCAGTGTATAAAACTAGTAATTGCCTTTAATGGGAAACTAATTCATCCTTAATGGCCTAAATTCTCATAAATTTATTTGCTTCATTTACCCTGGGATTTACCTATAATTATAGAGATTGGACGATTCATAGATGGTTAAAAGAAATGATTGTGTCTTCGTTGTAACCTTATGATTCATGGCTCTTTAGTCACAATTTTAACCTTCTTTTGGTTAAACATTTCATCCACACCTAGAGGACCTTTTAGCTGAATGTGAAATCAATTTGAATAGTTTCACATTCCATGCTGAGCAACCATGATTTAGTGCAGTGGTTGGATTCATTTTTTTACTACCAGTTCTATGGGCGTGGCTTGGTGGGCATGGCATAGCTTGGTGGGCATGGCAGGATACTGTAAAATCTCTATTCCCTTCCCACTCCAGGGGAAGGTTACTGCAAAATCCCCATTCCATCCTGATCAGCTGGAACTTGGGAGGCAGAGAGTGTATGGGGTCAAGGCCAGTTAGAGATGGTATTTATCGGCTCTCTGAATGACTCAAAATTTCCACTACTGTTTCTCCAGAACTGGTCAAGACCTGATGAATATGACCTCTGATTTAGTGTCATATTTATTTTGATTAAGATTTATTTTAACCTGATTCGCGCAGGAAACAGTTTAAATCAGTTGTCGCCCACCTGGTGTCATCCAGATGTGTGAGGACTAGAACTCCCAAAATTTCACATAGTATAGTTCAGGAAGGAAGGGTGCAATTCTACCCACTGGCATCTGAAAACAAATTAACCAGATCAGATCAAAAAGACTATCAAAGACTACAAAAAAAAAAAGACTACCAAATTTCATAAACCAGCAGATTCATTTAAAACCATA
Source organism: Thamnophis sirtalis (assembly GCF_051295495.1). NCBI lineage: Eukaryota > Metazoa > Chordata > Lepidosauria > Squamata > Natricidae > Thamnophis > Thamnophis sirtalis. The sequence goes on from NW_028261389.1 coordinate 16,650,222, forward strand.
CTTACTTGCATGGTTCAGAACCAATGGTGTCTCATAAAGATTCAAAATTTCCAATTTTTGCAAATTTCCCAGAAGTTTTGCTTGACCGATCCTTTAATGAAAAATCTCTGGTTTAGAGTGGCACACAAGTTAACTTATAAGGGGAGAAATTATTTGGCTTTTTTTGTATTTGCTGAGCTTATTTCTCTGTAGCTTTTTTTATTACCAGGATAGGTAACATTATCAGGGCATGGAAATGAAGTTTGCTGGTTGATTGTATTGTAGTTTGACCTACCAGCATTGATTATGGTAATGCTTCTTTCTTGATGGTTTCCTGATTACGTAGGTTATAAGGAGTGTAGCAGATTAACTCACCGCTCACTCCAGGAGTTTGATCCTGACCAGCTCAAGGTTGACTCAGCCTTCCATCCTTCTGAGGTGGGTAAAATGAGGACCCAGATTGTTGGGGGCAAGAGTCTGACTCTGCAAAACTGCTTAGAAAGGCCTGTAAAGCACTGTAAAGCGGTATATAAGTCTAAGAGCTATTGCTGTTGCTATTTCTATTTCAGGATCCCTGACAGCAGCCTTCCCATTGCCTCTTTCTCCTTCCCTTTCTGTTCACCAAACCATCAATTTTCTATTTCTCTGCAGCCAATGAAGCATCTGCTAAAAATGCTTATGGCTATCTCAGTGGTGGAATTCAAGTAATTTAACAACCGGTTCTCTGCCCTAATATCCAGCTGGGTCGGCGGGGCTCAGTGGTCATGTGACCGTGTGGGCATGGCCAACTCAATGTCACTCAGGTCAATGGGCGCTTCGCCTTAGCTGTTACAATGTCATAAGGGTTAACCGGAGAGGCAGTTTCTGTAAGCAAGGCAATAAAGATTAGGCTAGAAACAACACCAGAATGTTTCCTTCCTGCCTTCCTTATAGGATTAGCCCTGTAAAGTGGGGAAAAAAACAAAATGAGATTCCTTCCAACAACCGGTTCTCTGAACTACTTAGAAAGTTAACAACCAGTTATCCCAAATAAGTGCGAACTGGCTGAATCCCACTACTGGGCTATCTCCAACAATAGAACAGTAACCACAGTCTATGTGACTGACTTTTTTAAAAAAGCCAACATATGACGAATTAAACAAATCCCTTTTGTAAGAATCTGAAGATGTTCCCTTGCATGAGAGCCTGTATGCAGGCTGCATGTACATATTACGCTAAGCTATATTTAAACTGTGACTTGTTTGACCAATTTCTAGCTTGTCTTGTTTTCTTTTGCACTTATTGCACTTAAATGCCTGTTTAAAGTCCAAAAACAAACCAGAAAAATGCCAGGAGTCCATATGTCTCCTTGTTGGCATATCACATTTGCAACACTTACTTAAGCCACTATTCATGCAGCAGGCTAAACAAACAAGCTCTTTATTGCTTAGTTCAATGTGGGAGCCCCTTGTGAAAATACATTTATATGCTAACGTATTTACTACGGCCCTGCAGGGGATTTAAAGAAGGAGCCACATGCCTGCAGAAGTGCTCCAAGTAGCATCATCAGATACATTTAAGGGAAAACAACCTCTTGAAATCTACGATTGTATTGGCGTTCTGTATTTATTCTGCTGCTTCAGCTGGTTCCTTTATCAAGGGCTCTTGACACTATAAACTGCTCCCCACCGCTTGTTTCCATTTAGCTTCACACAGTGTCTCTGATGTAGGATTGCACTGGGTATTGTAAAAAATTAAAGTTGGAAAGTTGGATCCTGTTGCTTAAAAGGAGTCTCTGCACATTCGAGTACTTTTCTCATTATTGTTTCGTCTGCGTGTGTATTGATTTTTCCCCCCAGTTTTGTGCGAAAGCGATCCTAGCTGCAGTGAGTATGTGTATTATTATGTATTGAAGTTGTTTATCCGTTTTTTTTAATCTAATAGTCCTAATAAGAATGCTTCTGGTTTCAGTTCTATTTTTTGCTCCGTAATTTCTTCCAACCATTTCTGAATTTTGCACCAGTATTTCCTGGTGATGGGGCACGTCCACCACATAGGGTAGAATGTTCCAGACTTGTGGCTACATCTACTCGAATGTGCAGAGATGGACAAAATGACAATAGAACTAAAAGAAAAAGAAGAATCGGATTTCTATAAAATACGGAATAGAATTTATAACTGGCTAGAAAACAGAAGCCAAAACAGAAAATAGAGAATGTAAATATAATGGTAATATAAATAATTAATATTATTATGTTACTACTACTGTTGTTATAAAAGCAATAGGAAGGCAATGCAGAATGGAGAACTAAAAAGGCTAAATATGAAATATTTAGAGGGCTGTATAATCACTTTACATTATTACTACATTATTGCATTATTATGTACATTTTGTGTTTTGTTTTTTCTTGTTGTGTTTTTCTTTCTGTTTTTAAAGATTAAAATGTTCAATAAAAACTATTTAAAAAAAATAAAAGGAGTCTCTGGGCAGCCCTAATTTCCATATATTTGGCCTTTTCCTCAAGAAAGACAGTAGCTGGATGCAGGGATGGGCTTCAAAAATTTCAGCAAGGGGTTCTCTGCCCGGTTGCTGGGTGGGCGTGACAATGGTGGGCGTGGCCTAGTCCACCTCCTACACCACGGTGGGGGGCATTTTCGCCTTCCCCAGGCTCCAGAGGCTTTCTTCGAGCCTCTGGGAGGGTGAAAACCTCCTCCCCCGGGCTCCGGAAGCCAGAAATGGGCCTGTTTCCAGCCTTCCGGAACTTCCGGGAGGCCCATTTTCCCCCTACCCTGAACCTCCATGCAGGCCATGCACTTACCTCACATCCAAAATGGGTCACGTGGAGACTCCTGGGAGGGGAGGGATGGTGTGAGGTGGGAGGGGCCAATGAGGGGCGGGATTTGGAGGTTCTCTGAACCAGCCATATGTTACCTACGGGTTCTCCGGAACCCGGCAAACCCGTAGCAGCCCACCGCTGTTTGGATGGTTAGACTCCATTTTCCAAATGAACGAAGGTGCTTTCAACTCAGGAAAAATCAAGAAAGGATGGCCTCATTGGGTACCCCAATTAGATGGTGCATGAAACATTTCTTGAGCAATGTTTTGTGAGGCCGATATGGCTTATCAGCCAGATTTTATAACTTTGCTCTGTGCTTTCTGAATCTAGCCAATTGTCAAGTTAATAATACACAATTAAACAAACCATAGCACAGCCTATTGTGTGAACATAGTCACAACATACAGAAGTACATGACAGTTAGAACAATTAATCAGTGGAACAGCTTGCTTCCGGAAGTTGTAAATGCCCTAACACTGGAAGTCTTTAAGAAGATGTTGGATAGCCATTTGTCTGAAACAGTATAAGGTTTCCTGCCTAGGCAGGGGGTTGGACTAGAAGACCTCCAAGGTCCCTTCCAACTCTGCTATTGTATTAAAGTCACCATTGAAATTATTCCTGCCACCACCAGTTGAGATGATTCAATATCTGGAAGTTGCACTCAATAACAACAGGAGATGGTTTAGAGTTGTCCATCCCTTCAGCACCTGAAGTTGAACCCAGAACGATGTCTCTTCAAATTTCTATGAATGTATTTTCTGCACTTGACAATATTGATATCCCACTCATTTTAAAAAGATAAAGCTGTTGTAGAACTGTGAAAGCAAACCTATGGCGCATGTGCCAGAAGTAACACATGGGAACCCTCTCTGCGGGTACCTGAGCCATCACCCAGCTCAGCTCCACCGTGCACATGCACATGCCTCCTGCCAGCCAGCTGATGTTTGGGCCTCTTGACACGCATGTGGGAGACATGCATACATGACGGGGGCGGGGGCACATATGTGGGGACAGGGTGGAGGACTGCTAGCCCCAAAACAGGTTGTAGGGTTGTGCGTGCATGAGTGGGGAGTGGGGGAGCATGAGGGGTCATGTGTGCATGCACGGGGGGTGTGGTGCATGGGGGGGTGCACACGCATTGCATTATGGTTGTTGACACGCAAGGACAAAAAGGTTAGCCATCACTGTTATAGGACGTAGACCTGAGATATTGTTTTACATTCCATAATTATTCATTTTACGTTTATTTAATAAAGTATATATTAAAGTATAACTTCATTATATGTGTTATCACTGAACGATGAACAAGGCGAGTTATTTCAGAAGGACAAACTAAGGACAATTAAACACAACCATATATTTTTCATTGAGAAATCTGTATTTATAAACCGAACAGAATTCTTTGTTTCAAAAGGACAAACTGAACAAACACAGACAACCTAAAAACTTTCATGGAGGAACCTGTAATTATAAATTAATCAGGATTCATTCTTTTCTTGAAAGAAAAAAAAATTAGGTCACATTTAAGGCACACGTTTCAGAGATGCAGAATTTAAAAACCCAAACCACACCTCAGATATTCATGAAAAAGGATAAGGTAGACTCGGAAAAGAAATCCCAGCAGAACAATAAGTCGATTCAGATATAGATTAAAAGAGCCACATTCTTGTCTCTCTTTACTGATTTGATAGCAAAATTCAATCTTCATTCCTTCCTCTGCTGTGCTGTTCGGGATTATCACAAAGGGCATCTAATAGAGCTGGTGGGCAGCAGACAGAGGAAGCCTTTATTGGAGAAATCTTTGTTGATATATTGTTAAACAATAATTCCTTTATTTAAAGTTCAAGTTGAATTATGGGTCATACTTGGTGGACACTAGTGGTGGGTTCCTACCGGTTCAGACCGCTTTGGCCAAACCGATAGTGGTTGGCGACCTGGGTTGCTGGAACTGGCAGCGACCCAGGCCTGCCACACCCCAGAACTGGTTCTCTGGATGCCGCGGTAGGTGCTGCCATCTTGTTTTTTGCTTCTGCACATGCACAGAACAATTTTTATTGTTCTGTGCATGTGCGTACAGCATGCCTAACAGCAAAGCTGCCAGAACCCAACCCTAGTGGGCACCCTCGAGCAAGGGTGTCAAACTTGTGGCCATGGACCGGATGCGTCACACGCTGGCCAGGCCCACCCCCGTTTTAACAAAGGGGGGAAAAGTCACGATATGTCAAGTGACGACAACATGATGCTGCGAGTTTGACTCCCCTGCCCTTGAATTTGTTAGGTTTTTACATAGTTATTTTGCTACACATATTGCCATAAACTAAGTCTCTCTTCTCTGGGAGGAAAACCTCAATGGCTTAAATCCTGTATCTATCCAAGCAACATGAGGAAGCGTTAACTTTATGCCTTTATGATCTTTCTTTCACACACTATTTTTACCCAGCAATAATGCTCAGGCTTGAAATAGTGATATGGTTATTACATTTATTTATCAATCATTTCTATCCCACCACAATCAAATTATTCACAGCAGCTTACTCACAGCAGAACAAGCCACTGTGGGATTCTTCTGCAGTATACTTCGTTAGACAGAATGACTGAATTCTTTTCGATTGCATTATTTTTTTTGGAAAAAAAATCCAGATTATATCTTGGTGTGTTTAAACATCTAATTCCTAAATGCTGCTGTTGTGATACAGTATTTGCTACTTGCCTTAATGCCCAGAAAAATTAAATATCCTAATTGTGGTCCTTCCTAGGAGATACTCGTAAAGTTCTAAAAACCAAGGGACGTAACTGGCAAACTTCTTGAGAGTCAATGCTTTTTCATTCCTCTGCACAATACTTCTTTGAGTCAATTAGGAAAGAATGCTACATAATTCACTGGTATCAAAAATGTCTTGTTCTTTATAAATAACTATCAAGACTCCTTGATAAAAAGCTAAAAGCAAAAATGAAGTTATTTTATATCTCTTGGAAGTATGGAGCTTATTTCCTTGCAGCAAAAGTTAATCTGTCTTTGATTTCCTTAATCAGGACATAAATCTTTTCCAGAGTGCAGTACAGCTAAACAATAATCATACATCTTTTCCCGCCTCGTACAGCCAGGATACAGATTCCCAAATAACTCTTTCCTTGTACTTATGGGGCATTTCCTGAGAACAAGCACTTTTGCATTCCATGGAGACATGTAGTCAGGTTTGATTTAAGCAGTACATTTGCTAGTCCCAGAACAGCAGCTGGGACTTTTTCCCCCCAGGTATAGATGAAGCAGCAAATCTGTATGAATCTGTCTTTCAGTTGGGATGGTTGTTTTCTACTTATCAATTCCAGTGATTGAAAAAAGTTTGGATCTTGGTTCAAAACACAGTTTTTTTAAAAAACAACAACAACCACCACCTTAATAGCAGTTAGACTTATATACCGCTTCATAGGGCTTTCAGCCCTCTCTAAGCAGTTTACAGAGTCAGCATATTGCCCCCAACAACAATCCGGGTCCTCATTTTACCCACCTCGGAAGGATGGAAGGCTGAGTCAACCCTGAGCCGGTGAGATTTGAACAGCCGAACTGCAGAACTGCAGTCAGCTGAAGTAGCCTGTAGTGCTGCATTTAACCACTGTGCCACCTCGGCACCTTAAGATGTTTAATAATTGCTAGGAGACCCTTGTTGACTGCGTCGAGCTCAGGGCTGTCAAACCCACGGCCCATAGGCTGGATGTGTCACAAGCTGGCCACGCCCTCACCCGGTTTAGCGAAAAGGGAAAAAAGTCCCGATACATCACGTGATGACGCTGTGATGATGCAAGTTTGATAAAGTCTACCCTTATTAGCATGCATTGAATACATCGTATGACATTTACAAAAGGCAGATCTTCAACTGCCCTGTTGCACGGCCATTCTGACATTATTTGCTGCCCTCCAGACGATCTGGGGTACTTGGATGAGTTACCTCCAGGAAGTATCAGGGCCCTGGACTAGGAAATTGGGGGGGAAAAGTACCACGGAGGAAGGCAAGGGAAAATAATTTTCATTTCTTTGCCCATACGTTCCTAGGTGGACTTACCGTATCTCTGAAGTCACCAGAAGCTAAACTGGACTCAAGCATTTCATATTTTATAACCAGATGTTCATTCACATCATTCAATCAAGAATTCTGGAGGAATTTTTTTTCCCAGGATGACATCACTACATCATCGGACAACATATCTGTTTGTACATTGCCCTTGTGACTTCTAGACTGGACTACTGCAACGTGCTCTACATGGGGCAGCCCTTGAAGAGCATTCGGAGACTTCAGCTTGTCCAGAATGCAGCCGCGCGAGCGATCGTAGGTGCACCTCGGTTCACCCACGTAACACCTATCCTCCACGAGCTGCACTGGCTGCCTATTGGTCTTCGGATACGCTTCAAGGCGCTAGTCGTCACTTATAAAGCCCTTCATGGTATTGGACCTGGGTACTTGAGAGACCGCCTGCTGCCAATTACCTCCAATAGACCAATTAGATCCCACAGATTAGGCCTCCTCCGAATTCCATCCGCCGGCCAATGCCAGCTGGCGACTACCCGGAGGAGAGCCTTCTCTGTGGCTGCTCCGACCCTCTGGAACGAGCTCCCCGTGGAGATTCGAACCCTCACCACCCTCCAGGCCTTCCGCAAAGCCCTTAAAACCTGGCTGTTCCGACAGGCCTGGGGCTAAAGAGCTTTTGCCCCCTCCCTCGAATGGTATGGTTGTTGTGTGCTTTTAAATTGTGTATTGTTTTGTTTGTCTTTTTATCCCTTATCTGTATCCCCTTCCCTGACTTGGATTGTGAGCCGCCCTGAGTCCCCTCCAGGGAAAAGGGCGGCATATAAGTGCAATAAATTCAATTCAATTCAATACATGAACAAATTATCCGGTGATTATTTGTTTCTTCAAGGTAGCAGTTGCCTTTCCTCCTTTCCAAAACAAACTGACAGTGAAGACAACCTCTCAACTTCATGCCCGAATGGGGAAAAAAAACCCAGCACACGGTAACAACAAAAACTGACGCGAACAACTTAATAAGCATCGCTGGGTAGAAAAATTGAGACTATCAATATTTTGCAATAAAGAGAATCCCTGCCTACTACGGCCACACAAAAGGACTCAGAAGATGCCGGAACAAAATCCTCCATAAGAAAGATTTTGGGGAAGGAGACGTGGAATTTCTCCTGGAAAAATAATACTAGCTGATTCATTTTCTCCTTTAATTCTCTACTTTTTGAAGCAAGGGCTCTTACCGCAGGCTAACAGGGAGCAGCACATGGCCATCTTCTTAGACAAGACGGAGGACATAAGGTTTGCAAAGGCTTACCCACTGAGGTGGAAAGAAGCAGAATCTACAATTTCCTGATGATTGATGTAATTGACTATGTGGGTTGACTTTAGCTTGAAGACTGTTAAGAGCTCGGTTTCTTAAAAAGGCAGCTTTTTTTTTTTTTTTTGCTTTAGGTTCACACATCAATGTTTCTCAACCGTAGCAACCTGACGATGCGTGGACTTCAACTCCCAGAATTCCCCCAGCCAGCTTTGCTTTGCTGGCTGAGGAATTCTGGGAGTTAAAGTCCACATATCCTCAAGCTGCCGAGGTTGAAAAACAGTGACGTAGATTCTATTCACATTCACACTTGCTTTAAACAGGATAGACTCTTGTTTCCTTTGTAAAAGGTTCTGTTGAATTAGGTGGCTTCTCTCTGTTACTGTGATCATTGCTGCCAGGTTAAGAAGGCCATTTGTGGGAAGTTATGAAATTAGTCTCATTGCTTGATTTATGTGTGTGCAATCAGAGGTGGGTTACTGCCGGTTTAGCCCGATTCGACCGAACCAGTAGTGGAAGTCAGGTCTGGGTCACAGAACTGGGAGCAATCCAGCCCTGCCATGCCCCCGAACTGGTTCCTTCTCCATTGTGGGCCTCCGCCATTTTGGATTTTAGTGACTGCGCGTGCACAGTTCACTGTAAATTGTTCTGTGCATGCAGGTAAAACCGGCAGCAACCTACCCCTGGCGGGCATATACACATTAATATACATATAAACATGCATGTATATACTTCTCAGTTAAGACTTTGTGCACTTAATCCAAGGCACTGTTTCTCACTCTTGAAAACCTTAAGATGTGTGGACTTCAACTCCCCAAATTCCCCATCCATTATGCTGGTTGGTGAATTCTGGGAATTGAAGTCCACACCTCTTAAAGTCGTGACCCGTCAAAACCGTGGTCCACTAAAGCGCGCCCGATCAAAGCGCGTACGTGACGTCATCAGCAGTGCGACAAATAAAATTAAAAATAAATTAAATTAAAATTAAAATAAAATTAAAGCAAGCCGATTCACATAAAGGTAAGGGTTAGGTTTAGGTTTAGGTTTAGGGTTAGGTTAAGGGTTAGGGTTAGGTTTAGGGTTACGTTAAGCGTTAGGGTTAGGTTAAGGGTTAGCGTTAGGTTTAGCGTTAGGTTAAGGGTTAGGTTTAGGGTTAGGTTTAGGGTTAGGTTAAGGGTTAGTCTTAGGGTTAGGTTTAGGGTTAGGTTTGGGGGGTTAGGGTAAGGTTTTCGTGTTAATTTTAAATTTACCGCTCACAGCGTGCCGTTTTCGTCGCGCTGTGATGACGTCACGTACGCGCTTTCGTCGAGCACGCTTTAGTCTACCGCGGATTTGTGGTGGAACCCTTAAAGTTGCTAAGGTTGAAAAACACGGATCTAAGGGAATCATAAACTTTCCAAATAGGGGCTCCACATCGGGCCTCCTATAAAATTTGCCATCAGGAAATTGACTAACTGGCTTCCTTTTCTGACATGGATGCAAATCACTTTTCTATCAGAGAGCTCAGTCCAAAAGTATAACTTATTAAATAATTTTATAAACAATCATATCTTGCCCTTCAAAAAAAGAATTCTCTTAGAATGCTTTATAATACATTAAAATAAAAAAGTGAAACCAACTAAAAATAGTAAGAACGCACAATAAATTAAAAAAAAAGTATATTAAAGCTGTTGAAGTCTATGGATCTTGCTCTGAGTACTGATGTCTGGGACTGAAGTGTCGATCAATTTCCCCAGTGTCAACCGAGGAAGACCAGTCATATTCCTATTGGAAGTATCACTCCTATGATTATCAAATTGACTCAAGTGTCTTCTGCCAATTATAATTCAGATCCCAGCAAGATTTCAGATGCAGTTTGACTATCACTCCACCAAATATCCTGTTGATTGAGACAAAGAAGCAGTGGGTGGTCAGAGAAGAAAAAATATATCCATTTTTCTTAAGCAGATGTTTCTTTCCCATTACCTGAGTAGAATATAAGAATACAAAAAAAGAAAGTAGGAAGAGAAATTCCTTAATATATCTTGCATAGGTTGAACAGTGTCATGCAAAGATCAAACAATTGATTGACTTTAGTCCAAAGGCATGGATTTTAAGTTTTTTGGGTTCTTAAATTACCTCAAAGAAAAGAGGGTCTTTAAAAAGAGGGGGGGTGTATAATCCTCTTGTAACACAGTATTTAAGGCATTTCGTTTCAGTTCCAGCATCTTTCTGTTTGCAGTCATTCACAAAAAAAATATTTTTTTTGGTGATAGACAATTTGTCCTTCAAATATTGGAGATCCTTCAGGATTTTAGACATCATGGAAGTCTGTATTAATCCATTTAATAATCCACTGCTTTTTAAAAGTTCTGCTATGAATGAATTGAAAGCACTCTTTGTTTTTGTTTTGTTTTGTTTTGTTTTTTTAAAAAAATCCATACGAACAAGGCACCATAAAAAGACTCTTCTGTGAGTGAAGATTGTGATATGCTGGTGAAAAAGTTTTTCACACTCCGAAAATCAACTATTTGGACAGACAACTGTGGAAAACACAATTGTCGTGTGTTCATGTGGCCATTCTCTTGTCAGTTTTTTTTCCAGTGGTTAAATGAAAACTCTCCATTTGGTCTTTTTGTCTTTTTCATTTAAGCCTCAAAATTCATGCTGTGATCACTGTGGAAAAGAGAATGAGCATCTTCTTAGTGATGTCTCCAGAGAAAACCCAAAATGGGATTCAGAAGTGGGAAAAATGTATCAGATCTGTAGCACACGTCGATTCCACATTCCCCTCCTGGAATGGTAGTGATGGAAGAAATTCCTGACATAAAGACGCTCTACCTCCAGGCCTGCCTGAAATATCCTGTAAGGGAAAGTGGAGGAGATTTCAATATTAATTTATCAAATTTTTAAAGCATCCCATCTCACGACAAGTGATTTTGGGTGATGTGCAATAACGTAAAGAATATAATCGGCATCATTTCTGATCTACTGTTTACAGTTAGTCCTCAACTTAGGACCACAGTTGAGACCAGAATTTGAATTTCTAAGCAAGGTGGTTGTTAAATGAACTGTGTTTGATTGGTCAACATTTTTTTGCCATTGTGGTTGAGGGAAACATGTAGTCGTTAAGTCAATCCAGCTTCTCCCATTAATTTTACTTGTCAAAGGGTCATAAATGGTGATTACATGACCCAGGGATACTTATAAATTATTTATGATATTATTTATAAATACATGCCTCTTGGCAAGTGCCTCAATTCTGATCACATGACCATGGGGATGTGTTGTGGCCTGCTAGTGGCCAGCAGAGCTGGCAGCAGATTCGGACAGTGAGGGGGTTGGGGAGGAACATGGGCCAGTCCTGGGGAAGGCTCTGATGAGGGCTCTGCATTGGAGGCAGAGATGGGCCAGAGCCGCATGCCATTGTTGTCCAATGGAACACAAAGAAAATATCTAGGATGAAACAAAATGTTCAAAAAAAAAATGGACATGCAAAGGGTTTGGGAGGTCTGCAAAGTGTTCCTGGGGGCTGGGGAGGGCAAAATTGAGAAAACAACAGGCTGTTTTTGCTTGTTCCCCCTCCCGCCCCCAGGTGCTCTTTGCAGACCCCTCAAGCTTTCTGCATGCCCCGATTTGCACAAAAAATGAGGTGTGCAGAGGGTTTGGGAGGTCTGCAAAGTGCAAAAACTTTTTAAAAAAGTTTACCTCTTCAAAATCTTGGTGCGTCTTATACTCCGATATGTCTTATACTCCGAAAAATATGGTATCTGCTTTACAACCACGGCACAAAGTTCATAAAATTTGGTGTGACTCACTTAACAAGTGCCTGGTATAACATCAGAAATACTCATCTCAATTCTGGCCATAGGTCGAGGACTAGCTACATATATACAATTCCTCTCTTGGGAATGGCCATTGGCTGAACTATTTTCAAAGATAGCTACCAAATTCTTACTGACCTGTCCAAGAGCTCCCAGTCTTCTCCTCCCCATTTGTCACGGAACTCTTCCGTGTTCATTCCGCCGATACGAACCAAATCAGATTTATATATGCCCAGGAGACCAAAACCATTAACTTCCCAGTAGCCTATAAAAGAAAAAACCCCTAATTGTTAGCCATATTTTTTTTGAAAAATAAAGTCCCCAAACCTGTGATGGCAAACCTATGGCACACATGTGGGCACACACCCCATCGCCAGTTGTCCTTCTGGTTTCCGGCGCGCACATGCGCAGCAGCCAACTGGTCTTCACAGGCACAGGGGCACCAGAAAACCGCCCCCAAACCACCCAAAAAACAGGCCATTTTGGAGCCATTTTCAGACTGGTTTATGGGCTGGTTTCGGCCTGAAAACGGCCCAGAAAACAGCCCCCAAAACCACCAAAAATGGCCAAAAAACCAGGCATGCACACGCCAGCCAGCTGGTCTTTG
>NW_028261389.1:16667760-16695260 GCF_051295495.1 Thamnophis sirtalis
AGTAATAGATGGCAGGAATAGCCAACACTCCAGAAGATAGGCTTAAGATTCAGAAGAATCTTGACAAACTTGAACATTGGGCGCTATCTAACAAAATGAAATTCAATGATGAAAAAAGTAAGGTTCTACATTTAGGCAAGAAAAACAAAATGCACAGGTACAGTATAGGTGGTACCTTGCTCAATAGTAGTAACTGTGAGAGGGATCTTGGAGTCCTAGTGGACAACCATTTAAATATGAGCCAGCAGTGTGCAGCAGCTGCCAAAAAAGCCAACACAGTTCTAGGTTACATAAACATTAGTAACTGTGAGAGGGATCTTGGAATCTTAATGGAGAACCATTTAAATAGTGGGAAGAGTATGGATTGTTTATGCAGGTGCTCTTCTGGAGTACTATCAATAGCTTGACTGGAGTGAAGAGAAAACCTTAACTTGAAAGATTATAGTGAATTTGTTTGAAACTTAACAAAAAAGCTTTGGATGTTTTAGTGGCCGTGTTTATAACCTGGCGCAATGTGAAGAAGAAAAAGAATTAACATTGCAAATGATTATGTTTGAAATTCAAAAAGTACAAATAACTACAAAAAACATTGAAAAGAGGATGGAGAACATAGAACAAAAAACAGAAAAAATAGAGGGAAGAGTTGAGAATATTTATAAAACGATGATGAAATTTGAGGATAGAGTTCAAAAAATTGAAGAAAAATATGAACAAAGTGATAAGAAAATTGTTGATATTGAAAGCAAATCGAGCATGGTTGGAAATGACAGGAGTGGAATGTTGAAAGGAGAGATTAACAAATTGGAACCCTATCTCAAACCTCGAAACATAGAAGAAGAAAAGAGAGAAAATTTGGTAGAAACAATGAGAGAAATTCTGGCAGAAGCACCAGTGATAACTAAAGGCAAGCGGATGGAAGGAACAGATGGAGGGTTTTGAGTCTTTACAAGATACACAAGGAACAACAAGGTGCCAAGAGAAGTCCACATAAGACTTATCAAGAAAACAATTAGAATACAAATATCACACATGGCAAGAGATATAGGACTGCACTACAACTGGAAGGATACAGGATGAAGAAATGAAGTGTTAGAATAAAAATTAAGTTAAGCTTAGTTAAATTTAGAGTATTAGGTATAAAATAAAGTAATAATAGTTATAGCTAAATAATGATTAATAATGATAATAATGCATACACACACACACACACAATTGATAATATGAAATTTTATATAAATTTTGAGGACTATGGAGAGGATGTTTAAAAGCTTTGTTATAAAAGATAAATAATTATATATAGAATAGAATATAAAGATGTAATACTATTGGATGATTTCAGGATGATGTAAATGCCATAATATAAATTTATCTTAAATTTAGAATATTTTACATAAAAAGGATGTAATAATAGCTATAGTCAAATGAATGTTTAATAACCATAACAACTGTATACATATATATTAGAATGATGATATGAGTCTTTATATAAATTGCAAGTGAAGACTATTGTGAGAAAGCACAAAAGTTTTGTAACCAATCGACACACTGTAAGTAATTGAAGAAGGATTTTTATTTTGTGTGTGTTTATGTCTGTATGTTTTATGTTTGTCTAAAAATAAAAACGTTTTTATAAAAAATAAATAAATTACGTTTGGTCTGGACATTTTCCCCCTACCTGGGCAATGCTGGGGTTATCGGCTAATTAAATATAATTCTAATAGAATAGAATATCTGTAGCTCAGGATGGAAGTGTGGGGTCCTTTGTGCTGTCTGAGCTGGGTGATTTTCTTCCAAGAAAACCACCAAGGTCACCGAGCACCAATTATTCCATAAATATAATTCCTCCTGGTTAAAGGGAGGACACCCAAGTCTACTGTTATTCTACCAATACACACAACATTCCGTTTACTTAAAAATATCAATTCTGTCCCATTACCGGGCACTATAAAGTGGACAACTGCACGGTGGTTCCATAAGAAGCTTAACGGCCAGCAGAGCACAGGTTCATCCCTGCTGGTCATCAGGTGACGTCGGTGGCCCCATGCCAACTCCTTCATATTGGCTTCCTCCTCTCCAGTGCTGCCTCCATGCCAGCCCCGTGTGTAGACATATTCTGAGAAACGCACTCGGCGTTTTCCTTGCTCCAACAGTTCCAGCTCCAGAAAGTAACGGCTGCCTCGCAGGTAATCTTGACGCTTCTCCACATTTATGATGCGCTCTAACTGGAACCGCCTGGAAATGGGAGCACTTTAGTTTAGATTTTGGGATCAGGGCTGGGGCCCACCAAGCACAGCTCCATTGCCCTGATGCTCTGCAAAGATCGTCCGTGTATTTTCTGCTTGATTTAGTTCAGTTTGGACTCCTAAAGATCCTATCCTTAAGACCTCCGTTATATTATCTTTTCTAAATATCTATTGTTGTAGGGAATATCATCATGCAGCAGGTAAAAATATGTTAAGCATGTTAAAATGGGGCATCTGCTATATTTGCTTTGGCATCCAGCATCGCATGATTCGACTATTGTCAACTGACTATTAGACAATATTGATTAACACTGAATGATATTCTACCCTTATTCAACAAATCCATACAAACAAATTATTTGTGTCCTTTTGCTTAAATGGATTATAGAAAAAAAAGGATAGGACAGTCATAACGCCTCGGCTGATTGCACAAACCTAAATCCTGAAAGAAGTGCAGCTGTTTATGTTATTCTCTTAGAACTATGATGGTGAACCTATGGCACGCTTGCCACAGGTGGCACGCAAAGGCCTCTCTGCAAGCACACGAGCCATTGCCCCATTTCAGCTTCACCACGCATGCGCATGCTTCTCCTGCTGGCAAGCTGGCTTTTGGGTCTCTGCCGCACATGCACAGGGTTGCATGTGCATGTGTGGGGGCACATACAGGGGGTAGCATGTCCATGTGCAAGGGAACACAGGGGAGTCACGTGCACATGTGTGTGGCACACATGAAGGCTTGCACATGTATGCACGGGGGGTTGCACTTGCATTGCATTATGGGTGCGCACGTGCGCTTTTGGCACCCAGCAATGAAAAAATTAGCCATCACTGTCATCATGAAAAGAAAAAAAAATGTAAAAGGAAAAAGGCTGAGCTAATTGCTGCCAGAGTCACAGTGGATGACTCTGCTTAGTGCTTAACTGTTTAAAAAAGCCTCTAACAGGAGGAGGCGGGAGAACGAGGTACCTTATCTAGTCTGACTTTATGATCACTCAAGCAGAGCTAAGCAAAGGTTAAAAGCTGAAAAATTCCTGACGTAATGAGGCACGTCGTTCTCCTGCCTCCTGTAGAGGGCGTTTTTTTAGAGGCTTTTTTAAACAGTTAAGCAGAGTCATCCACATGGTGACTCTGGCAGCAACTAGCTCAGCCTTCAGCTCTTGTCTTTTTTCCTTTTCCTTTTTTTTCTTTTCATGATGGCAGGCAAGAGCAGAGTTGAAAACCTCTCTGAAACAGCTGGAAAGGGTATGTGATTGCATGCAGAGCTACATTGCCTTTTCATACACACACACACACACACACACACACACACACACACACCCCTGGATAAAAGTATATAAGCCCAGCTTCACTAATTACAAGTTGGAAAAGGCAACGTGGCTCCACCTGCAATCAAAGGCTCGGATTGGAAGGCAGCAGGGGAATGGGGTGGGTGGGTATGGCAGAGGAGCTGCTTTCAAGCCATTGGAAAAAAATATCCAATCCAACTTCTGTGTTTGTGTTTGTTTGAAATTGGGTGAGAGAGAGAGGGATCCAACTTCTCTACATGCCTTACCTCCTAAGACTTTAATAGAACATCATCACATTGAGATCCGGAGTTACTCCTAACTACCTATTTAGGCCTATATCAATGATGGCGAACCCATGGTACGCGTGCCACGGGTGGCACCCGGAGCCATTTCTGAGGGCACGCAAAGTGTTGCCCTGCCAGCTCCAGCATGCATGCGCACGCTGGCCAACTGATTTTCGGCCTTGATTTTCGGCTGTTTTTCACACTCTGGAAGCCTCCTGAAGCATCCGGAGAAAGAAAAACGGCCCAACGGGCAACCCATAAGTCCGTTGCTGAACTTCCGGTTTGCATGTTGGGCCATTTTTCGGCCTCCCCAGGATCCTAGAAAGCCATGTGCACATGTGCAGGGCAGCTGGGGGCTTATGCACACATGCGCAGGGGGCATGCTTTTGGAACCCAAGGGAGAAAAGGTTCCCCATCACTGGCCTATATGATGCATAAAGAAATCCCATTTTATGTTGCATACTACAGTTCTTCTTCTGTAAAGATCAGAGGGGCTTCAAGACCGTGGCACGACAAAACCGCACTCGACTAAAGCGTGCCCGATTAAACCGCGTCGCTGACGTCATCAACAGGGTGATAACAGCGAGCGCGGAGAAAGAAGGGCCCTTTAAATAGTACTTTGAAAGCAAGCCGATTCAAGTTAAGGTAAGGGTTAGGTTTAGGGTTAGGTTTAGGGTTAGGGTTAGGGTTAGGTTTAGGGTTAGGTTAAGGGTTAGGATTAGGTTTAGCATTAGGTTAAGGGTTAGGTTTAGGGTTAGGTTTAGGGTTAGGTTTAGGGTTAGGTTAAGGGTTAGGGTTAGGTTTAGGGTTAGGTTAAAGGTTAGGATTAGGTTTAGGGTTAGGTTAAGGGTTAGGTTTAGGGTTAGGTTAAGGGTTAGGTTTAGGGTTAGGTTTAGGATTAGGTTTAGGGGGGTTAGGTTTAGGTTTAGGGGTTAATTTTAGGTTTAGCGTTTACAGCGTGCTTTTTTCTCTGCACTGTTGTCGCGCTGTGATGACGTCAGCTACGCGGTTTCGTCGAGCGCCCTTTAGTTGAACACGGTTTTGTGGTGGAACCCTTCAAGACCCCTCCCCATCTTACCCTTTGGTCTTCTGGTTCAGTTTTTTAAGGAACACCTGAACCACCTGGATGGCTTCCTTCTCTTTTAAGAGCAGGTTCCCGGAAGTGTTACACTTCAAATCAATCCAGTCTGACCGTAACGCTTGGAAGTCTACATTGCTGGCCTTGAAAGTCTGCTTCCAATTCACCACGGGGTCATAGAGAAGAGGAGGAGCACCAAAGAAGTCATCTTCATTTTCTTCTCCTTCATCTTCATTTTCTTCTTCTTCCACTATTGTAACATGCTCTTCCTTTCGGGTTGCCTCGTGGGAAGAATGAGTCAACCTGACTTGCTGCTTGGCATCTAAATCCCCCCCGCCAATAATGGCATTAGCAGCATCCGCGGCTTTATGTTGGGCTATGTAGGTATCTACTTGATTAAGCCATTGGTCCTCATGCATCTCAGGCTGCTGTCGAGGGGTTCTCTTGCCAGTTTCTTCAATTTTGGAGGGGTTCCTTCCAGTTTGGATGGCATCCAATAATGCCTTTTGGTTTCTGGTTGCATTAAAGCCTAACTGAGGTTGGCTGGCTTCTCTTGTTGAATTCCCATGTCCCTTAGTCACCTTGGGTCTTTTGTCGGTCTGTAAATCCTGGCCTTCTACTTTCCTTTTGGTGGTTGATCTGTGGACATTCCTTTCCTGATCAGGGAGATTTGGAAAGTTTGAGCTGAATATCAGATGGGAAGCCCTTGGTGTAGGATAACTTTCTACTTTGGTTTTATATCTCTGCTCATCTTTCTTCTGCCTCTTTTTGGTAACCGACAAGATATTCCGATGTTTGTGAATGGAATTATCGCCGTACTGATCAGCAGCCCCGTGGTTTTTTCCTGTCTTTATCTCTGCTGCTTCTGGATCTGCATATTGAGGTTCATCAAAATTGTCTTCTTCATAAGCTGGAAGAAATTATAGTTATCAAATATCCACTTTTTCTGTCTCTTATCTATCTTCAGTACTCTAAGTCATCTAAATCAGGGGTCTCCAACCTTGGCAGCTTTAAGACTTTTGGACTTCAACTCCCAAAGTTCTCTGCAAGTCCACAAGTCTTAAGGTTGGAGACCCCTGATCTAAATCATTGAACATTAAACCTCTAAATATATTACATAAACATCATCATACTGAAATAACAAATTGTACCAAAACCTAGGAGGAAGAGGTGGCCTATATGGCTAGTTTTAATAATACGTTTAACCATTGAGCTAGCTCTGTCTCAATACTTCATGAATATATCTTTTGTTTCTTCAAATGTCTCTCATTTTATTGCTATTCTGAATATTCTCTTCTGGTTCTACTAGAACTTGTATATTTTGGGTGGTACTTCATCGTATCTTCTAGTAGCTAGGTTTCACCAATAACATGTTATTTAGAAAAAAATAATAAAATTACACATCTTGTGTCTTTTTATTTTGTCTCTCAGTTTTGACTACGCAACAAGTTAACCTTCATTGCTCACTTTCTTGCTTCAATTCAATCTGGAAGAGTTATTGTTTCTTAAGCTAAGGGACGCATAAAACCTTTCGAAGAGTGTTGTAGGGAGTAGGGGAGAGCTGTTGTATTGAGTACAAAACTGAAGTGCTGAAAAAAAAACCTGTTTCTCATTTGACTAGAGATAATGCCTCCCAAGTGTATCTACCTTAAAGGTGCTGAAGGTAATCTACAAAAGCCTCTAGGGAACTTCCCCACCTATCTATATACTCTCTGTATAGCATGTATTCTGGGATGCCAGTGGAGCTGGCAGCAGAGTCAGACAGTGAAGAGGTTGGGGAGGAACATGGGCCAGTCCTGGAGTCTGGGGAAGGCTCGGACGAGGGCTCTGCATTGGAGGCAGAGATGAGGCCAAGGCCATCTGGCAGTTCTCAGCTGTCTTTGGAGCTAGGCGGCAGTGAGGCAGAGGAACAGTTGGAGCCTGTTCCCAGTGTGCGCATGCGCAGAGCTGCCAGAAGAAAACAACAGCTCAGAAATCAGGGTTGACTTGGGAGTAAAGCCACAGGTGGACAGTGAATGGCCCCTCCCATAGGAAATAAAAAAGGAGCGAAAGAGGAGTGGGCTTTTGCAGGAAACAATTCATTCGTTAGTTCGTTTCAGGAGTGTGAAGATCTGTCCGTGAATCTCAGAGACTCTGTGCCAAATCTTTCCTTGCACAGCACCTCAATTGGAAAATATTTGCATGGCAGCCTTTCAAGCTAGATAAGGTCTGTAGTCATAAATATTGCTTTGAAAGACTGTTTGCCAGGCCTTATCTGAATGTGAATGGGAAGAATTCACATTCGTTTAATAAAAGGGTTTTTATTGGGACCAGGAATTTGCTTTTGTGCCTAGGAAGCCTAGGAAGTAGTCCTTGACTTATGACTGTTCATTTAAAGACAGCTTAATAGAGCGGTGCGGGGCCTAGGGGTGGAGCTCTCGCCTCACAGTCACAAGGCTGTGAGTTCAATCTGGGGTGGAGGCAGATATTTCTCTCTCTGGGCACCATGAGAATACGTCTGCTGAACAAAACTCCGCATTGGTGACAGGAAGGGCATCCGGCCATTCAAACACTCGGCTTAACTCCATTCAGTTGCCCGGATTCCACCCCTCAAGGGATTATGAGGTCATTAAATGATTATGAATGGCAATTTAAAGACAGCTTAAAGAGACAACAGCCTGATAAAAAGTGATTTAAGGACTATTCTCAAAGTTATGACCAATGCAACAATTCCCCAATTTGAGGACTTGGCAACTGACTTTCACTTATTAGGGTTGCAGCATCTTGCAGTACAAAATTGCAATTTGTAACTCTCCCAGCCAGCTTCTGACAAGCAAAGTCAATTGAGGAAACCAAATTCACTTAATGACTACATGATTGACGTAGCAACTATGGTGATTCGTTTAATGAATATGACCATGGGAAAAATGGCCATAGAATTGGGTCCAGTCATATGATGACTCGCTTGCCTATACTCATCTCAACAGCATTTAAGTTTTGCTATACATACGGTGTAAGTAAATGAAACTAATTCAGATATATTTTTTTATTCTGGCTTCAGGAATTATTTTCAGGAAAGAAGTCCCTCAAAACTATAATGTCTCCCCATCCAGAAAATGTTATGCACTTCAGAAAAACGATACCCTAATTTTCATTTATGAACTAGTTGTTCTAAAATGATGTAATATACTCTATTTCACCCAATCTTTGATGGGATATCACTTTTATTTTTAAGCATTAGTGTTTAAATTTTTAAAAAAACACACACACCCTAAAATACAGCTTCTGTAAGAGTGGCTACTTTGCTCATTGCAAGACTACAGAAATAAGATTGTATAAATTCCACAGTATAAATTCTGCCTCGATTGGTGTTTACAAGGGGAAAAATGAAGGCATTCTCAGTTTTTGTCTTAATGTTTCTTTTGTATTTTGAACAAAGAAGATCTGAACACCTTGTCCAAATTAGTAATTTATTCTTCGTGGATGCCAGAAATAAAGAATCAAACACAATGCTAGCAGTATATCACAGAAGTGAGTACACCCCCTCACATTTTGTAAATATTTAAGTATATCTTTTCATGTGACAACACTGAAGAAATGACTCTTGGCTACAATGTAAAATAGTGAGCATGCAGCTTGTACAACGTGCTGTCCCCTCAAAATAACACAACACACAGCCATTAATGTCTAAACTGCTGGCAAGATATACTTAAATATTTACAAAATGTGAGGGGGTGCACTTGCTTCTGTGACATACTTGTAGACTAGATAATTAGATTTAATCTAATGCTAAAGGCTAATGCATTTTTAAAATCAATCATCAGCCTTAAAGCACAAGAGAGCGAAAGATAAAGCTAGCTTCCTGGTCTGACCTAAAGATACATACCTTGCATTTTCGATCCATCTTCTGGTGGATCCATTTGCATGTATTTAGAAAATCCAAACCTGCAAGATTTATGCCAATTACTTCACATGGCTGGCATTTGGTATCCCCTCCTTGACATACGCCTGTAATAGACCCTGCCCATTATAGCAATAGCAGTTAGACTTATATACCGCTTCATAGAGCTTTCAGCCCTCTCTAAGCGGTTTACAGAGTCAGCGTATTGCCCCCAACAATCCGGGTCCTCATTTTACCCACCTCGGAAGGATGGAAGGCTGAGTCAACCTTGAGCCGGTGAGATTTGAACAGCTGAACTGCTGAACTGCAGTCAGCTGAAGTAGCCTGCAGTGCTGCACTCTAACCACTGCGCCACCTCGGCTCAATTATGGTCTATGTCACAATGGTTACGAAATGGGTCAGGCAACCAACCCAATTTTATTTATTTATTTATTTGGGACACCCAGATTGCAGCAGTCATTAAACAAACATAGCAGTTATTAAGTGAACCTATTGTCTGCTCCAGAACTATTTTGTCAAAACCATCATAAAGCACAGTTACAGGACCATGGATGCTGCCAATGGCCTTTCCTCAAATACAGAAAAATTACATGTCAGAGAATTGAAAAGACTTATGGGCCATTAAAATTTCATTTTCCGATTAAAAATAGTGAGAAGCCATTCGTCAGGGTGTTGGTAGCTAGAATTGGTGGGCACTCTTTCTTGGTTTTTCCCTGCCTGAGATAAATATTTCATGAGCATCATGAAAATTAGCTGATGCAGTTTAAAAAAAAATTTTTTTTTTAATGGTGCATAAATTTTTTCAATCTGCTTTTAGATTTAATACACTATCAGCAGGGGTGGGTTTCTCGCCCCATTCCAACCGGTTCGGTTGGAACGGGGCCAGCGGCGTCCTCATGCACGCGCGCGGTGCACGCATGCGTACTAGCATCTGCGCGATGCTCCAGCTCCTCCTGGACGATCGCGCAGGCGCTGTATGCGTCCTGCGCATGCGTGGAAGCGCAGAACTCGTCAAAACCGGGTAAGGACCGCGGGCGGGCGGGCGGGCCGTTCGCCGTTCCCGGAAGTTACTTACTTCCGGGTTCGGCAACCAACCGGTTCGCAGGGACCGCCGCGAACCGGTTGAAACCCACCCCTGACTATCAGTTATTCTTATTAGTCATTGGCTTCTGCGGGTATATGCATAATGATTATCTTTTGAGAGCTGACTGCAACCAAATTTCATTTTAATGTATGCTGACTACATATAAAATGAGAATAAAGAGTCCTATTCTATTCTATTCTATTCCATTCCATTCCATTCCATTCTCTGCACCCATTATCCTTAAGGAAAATTCCAGTGATTGAAAAATATTTTAGCAACCATAAAAAAGTTATGGCAGGAGTTTATTTACCTGTTCAGATACAAGTCACTTTCCTGGTAGATGCATTTGTTAAGTGACTCCATGTGTGACAACCGGGTGTAGTCATTGGGATACACAAAGGACAGTCGTACCTGGAAACACCCAAAGAGAATTGAGCAGAGTATTTTGCTAAGTGAAGGACAAACAATGCTGTTATTCCCAAAACTGTATGTTTATCTTGACTATGTCCACATATATCGCCTGGGATGTATTTGAGTTGAAATACATTTCCTTTTAAACCAGTGGTGGGATTCAAACATTTTTACTACCGGTTCTGTGGCTTGGTGAGAGTGGCAGGGGAAGGTTACTGCAAAATCCCCATTCCCTTCCAATCAGCTGGGACTCAGGAAGCAGAGAATAGATGGGGGAGGGGGAGCAGTCAGAGGTGGTATTTACCCGTTCTCCGAACTACTCAAAATTTCCACTACCGGTTCTCCAGAACTGGTCAGAACCTGCTGAATACCACCTCTGTTTTGAAACTGTGATAACAAGCATATATTGATTGGGCCATAATGTATCTTAAAGTAAGAGAAGAAGGAATCATCCCTACTATTTATTTGCAATTTTAAAAGTTCCAACCAATAAGCTTACTTGCTAATTGATTGATTGATTGCCTATATTGTTTTTTTGTTGTTTTACAAATAACTCAAAATGGCAAATATAACCAATATATATTCTGGGTGCTATTTTCCCCACAACAACAACCCTGTGAGATGGACACTGGACTGAGAGTGTGTGACTGGCCCAAGGTCAACTAGTTGACTTTCATGGCTAAGGCAGGACTAGAACTCACCGTCTCCCACTTTCTAGCCTAACAAGTAGATTACACTGGCTCTCCAAACTGGCTCTACGATATTCAAGCTTGGAAAGGCAATTTAATAAACCCATTTATGTCATAACATGTTAAAGCCTGTCAGCCAAATAGTCACTCTTAGAAACAAACAAAATCATGGATCCATAACGAAGGTAAATTGGCATCTCTTGTCATTCAAATCCTTCAGAGCCTCCCAAGAGCAACATGCATATTTTTATTCAGGAAAATTATCATATATTTCGGAGTATAAGATGCACCGGAGTATAAGATACACCAAGATTTTGAAGAAGCAATTTTTTTAAAAAAAGATTTTGCACTCTGCAGACCTCCCCAAAACAGGCCATTTTTTGCTAAAATGGGCCCATTTTTTTGTAAAAAAAAAAAAGGGGGGGGGTGGACACGCATAGCCTTTAGGAGACTTATAGAGTGCTCCTGGGGACTGGAGGGCAAAAACAAGTCAAAAACAGCCCATTTTTCACTCATTTTTGCCCTCTCCAGCCCCCAGGAGCACTCTGGAAGCCTCCTAAAGGCTATGCATGGCCATTTTTTGCAAAGGGGGTGGGGTTTTGGGACGCCAAAAATGCTGTATTCAGTGTATAAGATGCACCCAGATTTTCACCCTCTTTTTTGAGGGAAAAGTGTGCGTCTTATACTCCGAAAAATACGCTATTCATTCTACAGCCTTCCACTGTGTTGGATTCCAACTCCCAAAAGTCACAAATAAATACAGTTGGGTTTGAGGAAGTTATCTGAAAATTTGTTATATTATTTGATTAACACAGAGAGATACTCAGGGTCAACCTTCTACATAATTATTTGAGGTCATTCCCCCTGGGAGCAATACATTTTATTTTATAAGATTTTCTAGTCCAAATTGTCCCAGTTCAGAGGACTACAGATGCACTGAGAATTCAACAGAAATTACTCCAGAAAGCATGGAATAGAGCCATAATGTCAGCATAAAGACAATTTCTACCAAGATTCTTTCAGATGGAAAATGTACTTTAAAAAGAGAATGGGTTACTGTAATAGAGGATAATTTAATGCAGCAGATTTTAGCAATGAGGTCCAGAATTTTAAGGTGTCATGTCATTTAAGTTATCATTCATGAGAAATAAGAAATTGTGCTTCTTCACACTATGGTTGGACATGTGAACTGATCATAGAAAAAAGAAGGGTAAACTTAATTTCCAAACTTCCTGTCCAGTGGGATCATATAGCATAGGTCGGTTATGGTATAATATCAGAGGCAACTGTAAATGCCATACAACAAAAATTAAACTAAATATCTAAAATATTCTTTTGGAATATTTAGAACTGGTGGAGAATATTTGGAAGTTTTCATCTGGGATCTTGAACTCTTAAGGGTAAAATCAATGAAAAATAACATTAGACAACTGTAATGAAATTGTGAAATTTGGGTTTTGAAAAAAACATTTTGGGAGGTCTATTTCTGATGCCATCATACAAAACTGTATAATGAGGTCCACTGACATAAAAATTAATGTCTTCTCTCTAATGCAAGAAGGCTAGGTAAGACTCAAAACTATTTTTACCGCGTTTCCCTGAAAATAAGACGGGGTCTTATTTTCTTTTGACCCCAAATAAGCACTTGGAGTTATAGCAATAGCAATAGCAGTTAGACTTATATACCGCTTCATAGGGCTTTCAGCCCTCTCTAAGCAGTTTACAGAGTCAGCATATCGCCCCTACAGTCTGGGTCCTCATTTCACCCACCTCGGAAGGATGGAAGGCTGAGTCAACCTTGAGCCGGTGAGATTTGAACCGCTGAACTGCAGATAACAGTCAGCTGAAGTGGCCTGCAGTACTGCACCCTAACCACTGCGCCACCTCGGCTCTTTTTATTATTATTATTATTTTCGGAAGGTCTTATTATTTTTGAGGTGTAGGAGGCAGCGAGCGTGGTCACCTCATGACTGCTGCCATGTTGCAATATTTTTGAGGAGGGCTTATTTTCAGGGATGGATTATTTTTGCACATGCGCTCAAAAGCCCAATTGGGCTTATTATCCAGGGAGGTCTTATTTTGGGGAAAACAGGGTATAGCAGCAGAGGAAGCAAATAAAGCTTGGATGGTATTAATTAGTGAAAAAATAACAAACCCACAACTAACATGGAATACTTATCAGGACCAAATACTCAAGAAGGGTTCAAGATTATACAACTTATGGGTCGAAGGACAACTACCAGATGATGCTATGTACAACTAGGCTATTTCAACATAAGCCACCACTTTATACCTTCAGTTGGCAATGTGCGTAAGCTGTAAAAAGACTTGAATTAAGAAGCAAGACTCACAAAACTAAGGCCCTGGTAGCGCTGTAGTTTGAATCCATTGACCACATAACTTGGTTTGTATTGACATTCTGGAAAGATCCGGCGGATGTGGGATTTCCTTAAGAGAGGCACTAAGGAGACCAAAATAAATAAATAAATAAATAAATAAATGAATAAATGAAAAAAAGAGGCAATTGCAAAGGCTTCACTTCCAAGCGGTCACATGTCATCTACCAAACATTGAAGTCAGGTAGCAGGCCATTTTGAATTAAGTTACGCAGTTTGGCTTCCTTCGTTTCTGAACATTAGGGCTACGCGGAAACTTTGAAAAAGATGATTTGAAAAGCACGATAGTGCCAATGAAGCACTTCAGCATCCCCAATTGTCTCTGCATGTATGTGCCTGCCCAGCCAGCTTGTTTTGCTGGTGGTTCCAGCAGAAGCATTGTCTATGCATAGTTAAACATATATAAAAGCCGCCTGTCAGCTTTTGAAGCAGCTGTGTGAGTCTTGTGAAGATCAGATTGTTCCAGAGGGTATTTGGGGAATGAGCTTTGGTCATTAGCAGGCTTATTTGGTCTTGTTCCTTTTTTTTGTATTGGATTTTTTTTTTAAATGACTATTCTTGCCCTACTAATGCAACTGAACTCTGAAGAGCGGTCAAGCAGAACATCACAATGTTTACATGCATAGATGGTGTCCCGGGGGTCAGCCTTCAGCATGTCAGCTGGGTGTTCCATAGCCTCCTGACTAGGCCGCATCTGGTTTGCCCGAGTGGCTGGTGTCTGTGGGATATGACCAACTTCATCCATTTTGATAAGAGTTTCGTCTTAAGATAGAAAGAAAGAAAAACTAATAAGTAGGAGTGAAGTGGGACTCATACCAATGATGTGTGAATTCCTGACAGAACAGTTAATCAGTGGAACAACTTGTCTCCAGAAGTTGTGCTCCAACACTGGAGGTTTTTAAGGAGAGATTGGACAACACATTTTATTTTATTTGTTTATTTGGTTTGTCAAACATGTACAAGATAGCAGGTATATATATAAACATGCTTTTGGCATGGCTTTTTCGCCCTCCCCAGGCTGCACGGGCTTTTTAGGAGCCCGGGGAGGGTGAAAACAGCCTCCCCCGCCTCCCTGGAGACCCTCCGGAGGCCTCCGGAGTTTCCCTAAAGGCTCCGAAGAGCGAAAAATAGACATACAGGGAACCCCGAAGTTTGTGAATGGTGACTTCCGGTTTGTTCATAGGGGCGATTTTCGACTACCAGAGCCTTCAGGAGGCTTCCCTGAAGGCTCCAGAGGACAACAAATCGACCTATGGACAAATTGGAAGTCACCATTCCTGAACTTCCGGGTTCCCCGTAGGTCCAAGTCACTTCCGGTTTGCTTGTAGGGCTGTTTTTTTCCCTGAAGGCCCCTGAAAGCTCTGGAGGGCGAAAAATGGACCTATGGGGAACCCAGAAGTTCGGGAATTGTGACTTCCGGTTTGTGGGTAGGGCCGATTTTTGACCCCCTGAGCCTTCAGGGGCCTTTAGGAGGCTTCCCTGAAGGCTCCGGAGGGCAAAAATCAGCCCTACGGACAAACCGGAAGTGACTTTTGTCTCCTGACACCCTGTGAAATCTACCAACTATGTAAACATATTTAGAAAACATCTGTTTTCTGCGCACTAGCATTTGTGACAAAGCACTTCAGATAAAAAGGGGTAATGAAGTCGGAGAAGAATGGCTCCTGTTATTAGTTTGGTGGCATAGAAAGACTTACCAACATAAAGGGAGAGGAATTCAGAATCAATAATTGTAAACTTGGCTTCAGGATTATCCAGTCTCCACTGAAAGAAAAAGACAGATGCATAAAGATGTTATAGATTTGTTAACGGGGAGAGAAAACAGATTGATCTAAATGCACCTTAGCTGATGTGGTCTTCCGGAAAAGAAAACCCAATGATTTCCTGACTTCTGGAAGAATACTATAAAAGGGTTTTGAGCTGTGTTTGATTTCCCAGGTTACAATTTCTGATCGACAAAGTCAAGGAAACTATTTCAGAAGTATTTTGCAGTTAGTGATTGAGATACAATTTAATTTGAAATTTTAGGACTTGCTTCACTCAGCTGGAGAGCTTTGCAAAGTTAATGGTAGAGAGTATAGTTTACGTAAAGGTAGAGCCAAGGTGGCGCAGTGGTTAAATGCAGCACTGCAGGCTACTGCTAGATCAGCAGGTCAGCGGTTCAAATCTCACCGGCTCAAGGTTGACTCAGCCTTCCATCCTTCCGAGGTGGGTAAAATGAGGACCCAGATTGTTGGGGGCAATATGCTGACTCTCTGTAAACCGCTTAGAGAGGCCTGAAAGGCCTATGAAGCGGTATATAAGTCTACTGCTATTGCTATTGCTATTGCTATAAAGGTTCCCCTTGCACATCGTGCTAGTCGTTCCCGACTCTAGGGGGCAGTGCTCATCTCCATTTCAAAGCCGAAGAGCCAGCACTGTCAGAAGATATCTCCATGGTCATGTGGCTGGCATGACTAAAGGCCGAAGGTGTATGGAGCGCTGTTACCTTCCCACCAAAGGTGGTTCATATTTTTCTATTTGCATTTTTACATGCTTTCGAACTGCTAGGTTGGCAAAAGCTGGGACAAGTAACGGGAGCGCACTCTGTTACGTAGCACTAGGTATTCCAACCACCGAACTGCTGACCTTTCTGATCGACAAGCTCAGCATCTCAGCCACTGAGCCACCATGTCCTGACAGTTTTTTTAAAAAATATTTTTTTTATTTTTTATTAACAAACATGTAAAACACACACACGCAAAACCTAGACCTACACCACATTTACACAATACAATATGAACAGGAGCTTCCTGTTCTTTCTAATAGCAATTATCAATCTATACCGCTCACCTTATATTATTTCCCCTTCTATTGTATTTCATTTGGATTTCACCATTCTTAACCCTCTTATTTTACTCATAACTATTATTTTTTGAGTTTTGTTATATTCATTAATTCTTGTTTTTTTCCCCCCATCCACCTATACCATTTATCCCATATCTGGTAAAATTCTGATTCTTCTTTTCCCTGGATTTTTTTAGTTAGTTTGTCCATTTCAGCACAATGGATAACGGCTAACCTTTCTTATTATTTCATCTTCGCTTGGAATTAATTTGTTTTTTCATTTCTGGGCAAAGGCTATCCTTGCCGCCGTAATTATATGTAATGTCCTGACAGTTTAGTACAGCTAAATTGAGTACAACTCTTTGGCAAAGATCATATTTTCATTTTTCTTAGGGGGATATTAAATGGTATAAGAACATGGAACCAACTGATTCTATTTGGGTCTCTGGAATTTGAATAAACTTAACAGGGGGATACATGCAATATTTTCTTTATTTTTTCCTCTTCAGTATCTGCTCCCTCCTCCCCCCTTAAGGTAGTTTGAGCTTTTTGACTAATTTAACTACCTGAATCATTGTTGATATGTGAAATCACTACTACTATTAACTTCACACTCTATATCAGAAAGAAGATATTTTCTCTGACTTGAAGAAATGAAAAAGTTGGTCCATGAAAACTCCTAAGCCAAGTCCCTGTACGGATAACCAAGCCAGTGAACTTACTGCAACTTCCACATGATCTGTTCCTTTGTCGTCCTGCTTGTGCAGAATTTCAAAATAATATTTGTTTGCAGATGACAATCTGTAAAGGAAGATCAGAGATTAAAAAGCAAAATAAGTCTTTTGCTAGCAATACAGTGTATTAAAGTTATAGTGTGGCGCGGTGGCACAGAGGTGGAGCTTTTGCCTCACAATCAGGAAACTGTGAGTTCGATCCTGGGTAGAGGCAGATATTTCTCTCTCTCTGGGCACACTGAGAATATTATATCTGATGAACAAAACTCCGCATTGGCAAGAGGAAGGGCACACGGCCATTAAAACACTCTGATAGCTCCATTCAGTTGCCCAGATTCCACCCCGCCAGGGATTATGAGGTCGTTAAAAGAAGAAGATGATGACAGTGTATTCAAGTTATTGAATTGACTGCAGATGAGAGAGAACGACACATACAGTTGTTGTATAATTTTGAAGCAGCCATAAAAGATCTCAGTTAGCCTCTAATGTGATGGGTGGGGAAGCATGGTAGATTTTACAAACCTTGTGCCTGTCACAGAATCTAGTTGCCTTAAAGAGGGAAACACTCCTTTAACATTGCTACATCAAAGGATGACATCAACCTGTCTCATTCATGAGTTAGGAGCAAGATTACATACATCCCAAGGAAAATTGGTGGAAACAAGAAATTGCCAGAACATTTTTTTTTATGCCAAGTTTAGGTGCAAATGGGGAAATAGCCCAGGGAAAAGCGGGGGGGGGGGTCAATAATGTGGGCTTGGTGCTCTCTGAGCTTGGTGTTTTTCTTGCAGATGTTTCATTATCAAACTAGGTAACATCATCAGTGCCAGCACATTAGCACTGGTGATGCTACTGTTGTGATCTGCCAGCAGCCAGCAGAGCTGACAGCAGAGTCGGAGAGTGAGGAGGTTGGGGAGGAGCATGGGCCAGTTCTGGAGGCTGG
The DNA here is from genome assembly GCF_051295495.1 of Thamnophis sirtalis. Classification (NCBI taxonomy): domain Eukaryota; kingdom Metazoa; phylum Chordata; class Lepidosauria; order Squamata; family Natricidae; genus Thamnophis; species Thamnophis sirtalis. The sequence goes on from NW_028261389.1 coordinate 16,685,615, forward strand.
GGAAGGCTTGGATGAGGGCTCTGCCTTGGAGGCAGAGACAGGGCCGAGGCCATCTGGCAGTGATCGGGTGCCTTCGGAGCTAGACAGCAATGAGGCAGAGGAACAGCTGGAGCCTGTTCCCAGTGTGCGCATGTGCAGAGCTGCCAGAAGAAAATAATAAGTCAGAAATCAGGGTAGGCTTGGGAATGAAGTCACAGATGGAAGGTGAATGGCCCCTCCCATAGGAAATAAAAGAAGAGCGAAAGGGAAGTGGGCTTTTACAAGAAACAATTTGTTCGTTTGGTCATTAGATTCGTTTCAGGAGTGTGAAGTTCTGTCCGTGAATCTCAGAGATTCTGTGCCCAGTCTTTCCTTGCACAGCACCTCATTTGGAAAATATTTACATGGCAGCTTTCCAAGATTGATAAGGTCTGTAGTCATAAATATTCCTTTGAAAGACTGTTTACCAGGCCTTTGCTGAATGTGAATGAGAGGAATTTGTTTAATAAAAAGGGTTTGGTCAGGACCAGGACTCTGCCTTGTGCTTTTTGGGGAAGCCTGGGTCAGAACAGCTACCTAGCTTAGTAATGTGATGTCTGCAAGAAAATCACCAAACTCAGAGAGCACCAAGGATCCTGGTTAGCTACAAATATATTGGATCAATAGATGTGCAGAAAATTGTACCACTGGCCACTAGGGAGCACTCTGAAATTATTTTAAGCAAGTAAAAACTTGCATCCAGTTGAGTAATGTACAAAACAGAATTAAGATCTCAGTTTACTCACTTCACCAGCCTTGACTTTTGGTTCCTGAATTTCCCAAATTCACCTGGTGCCGTCCACTCGTTTCCAGTCTGAACAAAGAGACAAAACATCCCTGTTAAATTGGGCTTCAGTCGCAATAAAGCCTGAACACATTTGTTTCACTTACTGTATAATTGTGTACAAGAGATTAATCACAGATTAAAAAGCATAATGAATATCGTCAATAGTGATTGACCGACAGGAATGTTCTTGATTGCTCCTTGCTCTTGGCGTTAAGAGATGGAACAGCATCTCTGTCAAAGCTGGATGAGGGATATAAGAAGAGATGGATTGTAGAAGTGGAAGAGGCTGTTCAGCTGCTAGATTTGCCAGGTGCTACAGTGTCATTCTTGGCTGACCCACATTTAGATGGGCTCAATGAGGCCGTGGCCGAGTAAATGGGGCCAAAAGGAGAAGCAGAGACAGAGCAAAAATTATGAGCTATAAATATTGAATGAATGTATGTAGGCATGCATGCATGAATGAATGAAATAAGACATTGTGAGTGCTGGCCAACAGAGACAAAAAGCATGAAAATCTTTAGAAAGTAGGATAGCATGCTCTTACTCCTTTTGTTGCCATTTCTTAAATTTTATAAAGTAAAAAAAAACCTCTTGCTTTTAAAATATCCAAAAACTTTCAAAATGTGACTTCATATGACGATAATCCATACACTTAAATTCATAACACTCTTCCTATTTTTCATTATCATCTTCATTTGTGTAACCCAAACATCACACGAAAGTTTATTTTCACAGTGTGAGAACTCATGAAAACTATGAATCAGAATCCCCACGAGCCTTGAATTAATACATCCAACACGTGATAAACATATGTGGTTATGAAATGTTAATATTATGTATAAGACAAGTTTGCTGTGATATATACTCTTAACTCTTCTGGAGTTCTATGCTACATTGGATGTAGATAGCAGCGTTAAATGGGAAACTGTTTTACATTATTTTCTCATTTCATTTTTACATTTCCCATTTTGTATCCTGCTACAAATCTAACAATCGGTATCCGTGGTCTCTGTAATAGTCCCAGGTAATTCTATAATTCTGAATACAGAATGGCAGGGGTGTCAAACTGGCGGCTCGCGGGCCAGACACACATCATGTAGGCCACGCCCACCCCAACTCCACAAAGAGAAAAAAAATCGCAATACGTCACGTGACACGGCGAGTTTGACACCCATGTACTATGACACACCATTCAAGAATATATGACAGCTTTCAAACACAACGATATCACGGTTGAAACATTAATTAACCTCTATAATAAATTGGTATAGTAAAGTTGTATCGATTTCAAATGCACAATATTTATCAATTTATATGGACAACTCTTTTCTTTTGAAGTGTAGTAATAGCAATAGCACTTTAGACTTATATACCGCTTTATCACAGTGCTTTACAGCCCTCTCTAAGCGGTTTACAGAGTCAGCCTCTTCCCCCCAACAATCCGAGTCCTCATTTTACCCACCTCGGAAGGATGGGAGGCTGAGTCAACCTTGAGCTGGTGAAAATTGAATTGCCAAACTGCCGGCAGCCGACAGTCAGCAGAAGTAGCCTGCAGTACTGCACTCTAACCACTGCGCCACCAAGTGTATGTTGTACATGAAATAGATAATTGAAAGAACATGGCTGATCACCTTGCCTACGCTGGCCATCAGTTGAAGCTCTGAGATGTTTTTTCCTTGGCTCAGCCAAAACTCGGCATTGTCATCAGCCCCAATCGCAAACTGAAACATACCTACAGAAATTTAAAAACAAAACTGGATTTAAAAGTCAGAAATATTCGAAAAAGATGGGAAATGGTGTTCCATGCCAGTGGAAGAAGAATGATGTATCTTTCATAATAAATATCATCTCTACTGAATGATATAATGATGTTTTTTTAATATCTCACGTGGTAAGAATTTGCAAAAGTTGGAATAAATCCAATAACAGCTAAACCTTGTGTTATATATCTGCACTCTTAACTGATATTCAGTGCGAACCATTTTCCTAATGTGTATTAACCAGTGGTGGGTTCTGGACAGTATGGCCCAGTATGACAATACTGGTGGTAGCAGGGAGCAGCGGCCATCGTACCAGTATGGTGGCTCATTTGGTCCACCCGCCCACCTGTGTTCATTATCTGTTTTTGAAGCAACAGGGGCAATTGCGCACACGCGCACAGCGTGAGGTACCTGCGCGATCTCTGCTGAGCAGGTGGGTGTTGCAGGACAGTGGCATGCGCATGTGTGCACAGCGTACATGCTTCACTAGGACGCACGGCCTCATGTGCAGCGTACCAGTTGCAATGGGATCCAGAACCCACCACTGGTATTAACCCTTGATTTATGTTTAACCATTCATATTTTTACCATCTACCAAAGAAGTCCAGCTAGCATCAATTGTGATGCCAAGTATCCATTTAAGAAGTTCAAATACAATTTACCTTTGGACCTTATACAAATTTGTACTATACAGTTAGCCCTCGACTAACAACATTTAGTAACTATTCGAAGTTACAACAGCACTGAAAAAAGTGACTTATGATTGTTTTTCACACTTTCATGCTCATTGCAGCATCCCCATGGCCACGTGATCAGAATTCAGATGCTTGGCAACTGGCTCGTGTTTATGACGGTTGCAATGTTCCGGGGTCATGTGATCCCCTTGTGAGACCTTCTGACAAGCAAAATCAACGAGGAGGCCAGATTCACTTAACAACCATGCTATTCACTTAACAACTTCGGTGAGTCACTTAACGGCTGTGGTGAGAAAATGGGATAAAACTCAACAAATGTCTCTCTTAGCAATGGAAATTTTGGCTCAGTTGCGGTTGCAGGTCGAGGACTACCTGTGTTTGGTGAGGAGTGTAAACTTTAAAGAGAAAAGACCAGAAAAATGTAAACAATAGAAAATTTAAGGATTAATAATACAGAATAGAGGAAGAGGTGATAAAAGAGAATACTATCTCTCTGTGTCCAGAAACCCATGATAACTCCAGATTCAAACATGAATATATCTATATTTATATCTGTATCTGTATCTGTATCTGTATCTCTGTGTGTGTGTGTGTGTGTGTGTGTGTGTGTGTGTGTGTGTGTGTGTTCCAGCATAACTCTGAAACGCTTTGAGCAATTTCAACCAAACTTAGTACACAGATGACTTACTCTCAGGAAACAAATACTGTTGGTGTAAGACACCCCTAGCATCCCTCGGGGTGTGTGTTATGTTAAGATACAGCCTGTTGTGCCTTAAAATGGCTTCTACTGTACTGTCGTAATATTGCTTCTATTGTACAGCGCAGTGGAGTTACTATTGGTAACGGCTTCACAGAACTCCACAAAGTGGGGGGGGGTCCCCCTCTGGTAAGGAGGAAAATCCAACATTACATTTGGTTCTGACATTTTCTCCCTATAAATAAATACCCGGGCAGTGCTGGGTTATCAACTAGTCTGCACTAAAAATGACACTAAGAAAAGGACGTGAATTTAGTGCAATAGATTTAAGCATATACTAATCTATGATATACATTGTGCCACACTCTTATGTATATACTCAGCAGCAGTTCGGAATCCACATGTGAGCCTGTACAAGGGAGTAACAAATATAAAGGAAACATTAATAGTATTATCTAAAATCTATGGAAGTCTCTTAGATCCAAGCTGTTTCATACTTGTAAAGTTTTTTGTAATACAGCTAACTCTACTCTTCCCTTACCATCCTTGTATGGGTGCAGGTAACCAAAGATCCGCAATCCATAGTTTCTCCATTTGGGTGATACTGCTAGCTTCTTCAAAGTAGTCCGTGTCTAGAAGTATAAGAAAAAGGAAATGTGAGCATTAATGAATTGAGCTGGAGTAAGATAAAGGAATGGATTAGAAAGAACAAAAAGGAACAGTTAGGAATGATGAAATAAGATCAAGGATATTCAGAGAAACAGCACAGGCAAGATCAAAACAATGCCAGAACAGAGCTGGAAAGGACCTTGGAGGTCTTCTAGTCCAGCCCTTTACTCAAGCAGGATACCTTATACCCAGGGGTGGGTTTCTCGCCCCGTTCCAACCAGTTCAGTTGGAACGGGGCCGGCGGCGTCCTCGTGCACGTGCGCGGTGCACGCATGCGTACTAGCGTCTGTGCGACGCTCCAGCTGCTCCTGGACGATCGCGCAGGCGCTGTATGCGTCCTGCGCATGCGTGGAAGCGCAGAACTCGTCAAAACCGGGTAAGGATCGCGGGCGGGCGGGCGCGCCCTTCACCGTTCCCGGAAGTTACTTACGTTCGGCGACCAACCGGTTCGCAGGGACCGCCGCGAACCGGTTGAAACCCACCCCTGCTTATACCATTTCAGATAGGTGACTGTTCTGTTTAAAAAAAAAAACACCCCCAGTGATAACCACTGAAGCAGTGGTGGGTTTCAAATAATTTACCAACCAGTTCTCTGCCCTAATGACCAGCTGGGTAGGCGGGGCTGGGTGGTCATGTGATCATGTGGGCATGGCCAAGTCAATGTCACTCAGGTTGATGGGCACTTTTCCTTAGTTGTTACAAGGGTAATAAGGGTTAACCGGCGAGCCAGTTTCTGTAAGCAGGGCAATAAAGATTAGGCTAGAAACAACACCTTCCTGCCTTCCTTACAGGATTAGCCCTGTAAAGTGGAGAAAAAACCAAAAGATTATTTCCAACAACCGGTTCTCCGAACTGCTTAGAAAGTTACCAACCGGTTCTCCCGAATAGGTGCGAACTGGCTGAATCCCACCACTGCTCTGAAGGCAAGCTGTTCATTAGTTAATTATTCTCATTGTTAGGGACATTCTCCTTCATTCCAGTTAGTTTCTCTCCTAGATTAGCTTCCATCCATTGTTTCTTATCTTGCTTTCTGGTGCTTTGGAGATAAGTTTGACTCCCTCTTCTTTGTGGCAACCCCTGAGATATTGGAACACTGCTATCATGTCACCCCTAGTCTTTCTTGTCTCTAGACTAGCCATATCCAATTCCTGCAACCTTTCTTCATAGGCTTCAGTCTCTATGTCTTTAATCATCTTATTTGCTCTTCTCTTACTATTTCTGGAGTCCAACCACTATTAGAAGACAGAATTCTTTCTTCATTTCTTCTTTTTTTCTTCATTTGGTAAAAGAGGAGAATGTGGGCCTAAAGAAGCTCAAGTTCAGGGGTGAAATGATCTGAAGTCTGCTACCAGTTTGCTTCGCGTGGGCATGTGCACCGCAGGTGCTACTGTGCAGCACTGAAAAAGGAGGATTAAGATAAGTAGAACAGGGAGTGGGGGAACAGCAAGAGTGGGAAACAGATTTCCTGCTTTCTAGCGAATATAAATTGCGTGGCATGGCTAATCGTTGGAATGTAAAAAAATGCTAGCGGTTCAGGCAAACTGGTAGCTCCTATGATCAGCTGTATGACAATCAGCTGTGCTGCGTGATTTCTAATTGCGCAGCGCAGCTGATTGTTGCACAACTGATCAATGGAGCTACCGGTTCGCCTGAACTGGTAACATTTTTTTACTATCGGTTTGGGCGAACCGGTAGCATTTCACCCCTGCTCGTTATTTTATTTTACACACATTTTGAGAAGACCCAACTAAAGCTCTCACACTAGGAAAGGTAGAAGGAAAGAGAAGAAGAGGATGGCCAGCAGCAAAGTGGGTGGACTCAGTTTACAATGATGATTAAACAATTTCATTGTATACATGATGTACAATGTCAATAAAGGCTATTATTATTATACTATTATCGCCGGATTTGGCATTGGTTACTAGTCGGGCCCCACCCAGGGGCCTAGGACATCGTAACGTATTTTCGTAATATGTGTGCAGTGCGGCTTTTTGCATTTGACTGATGGTGATTTTGTCAATTTTTAACTGTTTTAAATGTAATTCCAGTGCTTTTGGAATAGCACCCAGTGTGCCAATTACCACTGGAATTACCACTGCTGGTTTGTGCCATAGTCGTTGAATTTCGATTTTTAAGTCCTGGTATTTTGCAATTTTTTCATGTTCCTTCTCGGTGACCCTGCTATCACCTGGTATTGCAATGTCTATGATTGTAACCTTATTTTTCTCAATCAGTGTGACGTCTGGTGTATTATGCGCCAGTATTTTGTCCGTTCGTATGCGAAAATCCCACAAGATCTTGACCATCTGATTTTCGGTGACTTTTTCAGGCTTATGTTCCCACCAGTTTGTTGCTGTTTTAATATTATAATTTTTGCACAAATTCCAATGGATCATTTGTGCTATTGAATTGTGCTGCAATTTATAATCAGTCTGCGTGATTTTTTTACAGCAGCTGAATATGTGATCAACAGTTTCATCAGCTTCTTTGCAAAGTCTGCATTTGGCATCATTAGAGGATTTTTCGATTTTGGCCTTAATGCCATTTGTGCGGATAGCTTGTTCTTGTGCAGCCAGGATTAGTGACTCTGTTTCTTTCTTTAATGTACCTGTTGTTGTTGTTGTTGTTGTTGTTATTGCACAGTTGAAAGACCTCAAAGACTAGCTTAGGCACAGATCCTCATGGAGAAAGTCTATCTATGTGATTTCTAGGAGTTGAAAACAACTTGATGGCACATCCTCAATCAATGGGCCTAAAAGGATACTCACATGAGGATACAAAGGAAAGTGAAGATTTCTCCTCAATTGTTCAATAGATGCACCACACCAGTCTTCAAAAACATGAAGATTTACTTCACCTTGGAACTGCAAACATATGAAAATGCAAGAGTTTTTGTTATCAAAACGCCCCTATAATCTGTTACATTATTTTACAACTAAATGGCTAAAGATTACAAGATAAACGAGATGCCCAGGAAGGTTACAGGGCATCCTCCATGAAAATGTAATTAACTAGGGTGATTGCAAGTTGTGATTCTCAACGTGTGTTTAGGGACTATTGGTGGTCCACATGGGTACTGCAAATGGACCATATTCCAAGCATTGAAATATATATATATATATATTTCTTTTAAAAATGGCCAAAATCTTGTGGCATTTCCAAATCAGAAAATAGCAATAGCACTTAGCCCTTAGACTTACATGCTGCTTCACAGTGCTTTACAGCCCTCTCTAAGCGGTTTACAGAGACAGCCTATTGCCCCCAATAATCTGGGTCCTCATTTGACCCACCTCAGAAGGATGGACAGCTGGGTCAACCCTCAGCCTGGTGAGATTTGAACTGCCGAATGTCATCTAGCAGTCAGCTGAAATAGCCTACAGTACTGCACTCTAACCACTGCGCCACCTGGGCTCTTTGCAATATTTCAAGTAGGAGCAGAATAATCTTATTTAACTCACTTTGATTTCAATTTGATCCTGCACAAACCAATTGTGTGAACTTTACATGCTGGGGTGCCTGAGGGTATCACTGTCTTATATGGAGGCCCTTAAACTTTATGGATGGCAAAGTAATGCTCTTCATAGAGGAAATATTGGGAACTGTAATTGCAATTGTTTTATCCTATTATATACAACATCATAAATCACATTTCCTCAACATGCCTGTCCTCCAGAAGTGTGAGACTTGTAGGCATATCTTACACCTGGGCTTGCTGGGAATTTATCCAGAAAGCTCAGGTAGGTCAATAAACATTCAGATAGCTATGCTGTTTCTCTCTCTCTCTCTCTCTCTCTCCCCCTCCCTCCCTCTCCCTTTCCCTCTCCCTCTCTCTCTCTCTCCTCTCCCTCCCTCTTTCTTTATTTTCCTTTCTTTTCTTTTCTTTTCTTTTCCTTTCCTTTCCTTTCCTTCTTTCTTTCTTTCTTTCCTTCCTTCCTTCTTTCCTTCCTTCCTTCCTTCTTTCTTTCCTGGTGTAGAACCAAGCCTCTAGTTCCTCAATTAATTCATTCGGCTCCATCCAAATAATACCTAAATAAGTAAAATAATGAATCCTTTAATCTTGGCTTCAGTTTCTTTTTTTATCATTCAAAATTTTATTAGTTTATCCAAATATAATATAAAATACAAAATAAAATAATAGGACAATAAGGGAGGAAAAAGGGAAAGGAAAAGTGTAGGGCAAAGCGGGAAAAACATTGACCTCAGTCTCCTTTTGGTGCATTAGAATAAGATAATAGCATAAAAACTCAACTTTTTACTTTTATATAAAAGTATATTATAAATAATATAAACTAGCCATTACTATTACAGAAAACTTATCTACCGGTAATCGGCAAAACCCAAAATCAAAGTTTTATTTTTTCCACCTCAAGCAGAAAGTCCAAAAGTGGTTTCCAAGTAGAAACAAAGTTGATAGTGTTCTTGGCTTCAGTTTCTAACTTTAAGTGGACTCATAGCAGGTTGGAGAAAAAAAGATATTTAAACAGCAATATAGTTAATATTTTGGAATTACAAATACAATATAACTATGTATGAAAATCTAAAGGTGTGGAGATTTACTTATTTGATGCATGTCATTAAAATATTACCCCTAAGTAACGCTGAAATTCATATTGATATTGATTGTTTTCTGATTGCTTATTTGTACTCTATGACTATCATTAAGTGTTGTACCTTATGATTCTTGATGAATGTATCTTTTCATGTCTTTTTATGTAAACTGAGAGCATCTGCACCAAAGACAAATTCCTTGTGTCCCCAATCACACTTGGCCAATAAAGAATTCTATTCTATTCTATTCTATTCTATTCTATTCTATTCATTATCTCTTTCTATTATTGAATTTAATGCATCGTTAAATATAGTACTTTATGCAATAACACAAGAGATATACTGATAGGTATGTTTTGACAGCTTGGTTCACTTTGCTTCAACTATTGTATACTAAACATTTTGCTGGAATGTGCCAATGTTTTTCTAAAGCAAATATAAATAAAGTGATATCTTTATCTTCAATAATGTC
>NW_028261389.1:19517760-19630260 GCF_051295495.1 Thamnophis sirtalis
GTTGATTGTTGAATGTATGCTGTGGTTTACTATTTTATTATTGGTCACTTATTGTTTGTCTTGTTATTGCACACCCTTCCCTTTGTGATTGTAAGCCGTCCTGAGTCCCCTCAGGGAGAAGGGCGGCCTATAAGTCTTATTAAAATCTAAATCTAAATCTATCTACCTACCTACCTACCTACCTACCTACCTACCTACCTACCTACCTACCTATCTATCTATCTATCTATCTATCTATCTATCTATCTATCTATCTATCTACTCTCTCTAATTACGATCTATCTATCTATCTATCTATCTATCTATCTATCTATCTATCTATCTATCTATCATCTATCTATCTATCATCGCTCTCTAATTACGATCTATCTATCTATCTATCTATCTATCTATCTATCTATCTATCTATCTATCTATCTATCTATCTATCATCCATCCATCCATCCATCCATCCATCCATCCATCCATCCATCCATCCATCTATCTATCTATCTATCTATCTATCTATCTATCTATCTATCTATCTATCATTGCTCTCTAATTACGATCTATCTATCTATCTATCTATCTATCTATCTATCTATCTATCTATCTATCTATCTATCTATCTATCTATCTATCTATCTATCTATCTATTTTGTCCAATAGTTTTTCCTTGTTTATTTATCTTAGAAAATCTGTTCAAAAGACAGTGTGCTTTATGGATCTGCCCAGTAAATTTACAGGCTAATATTTGGCACAAGAGAAAACAACAGAGGCAGAAGAAGAAAAACGAAGGCAAAAGTTAACGGGGAAGAAATACACGAGAAATAGATAACTTATGTCATTTCAGATGCTATTTACCTGCAATTCCCAGCAGCAAAACACCAGCCTGACTGACGGTGAGGTCCCGACCCGTAATCCCTCTCAAGCATGCGATCTTGATTCTGACCTTTTTGAGAAAAAAATGAGGAAAAGAGAGAGTTTGGGAGAAAGAAAATTGGAATGAAGTCATCCCATTGACCTGGAGTGCAAAAACTGGAAGTATTTAAAATATCATTGACCAACCTTTTGGCTTGCCTGGGCTGCACTGAATGAAGAGGAATTGTCTTGGGCCGCATATAAGATATATAAATTTTAAAAAATTACTTTTTATAATTTAAAATATTTTTATTATTTTGCGAGGCCATATTACTAGCAGTCCAGGGCTTCCATGTGTCCCCTAGGCTGCAGGTTAGACACACCTGGTTCCAATCATTTGAAAAGAATTTGACCTAAGAAATTCTGTTCTTCATCATAAAGACCTCATATTGATTCCCTCACCCTACTGTTCTCTCTTAGGTTTCCACTCAGGTCTCCAGTAATTCATTTAGTCATAATGTCACTCCATTGCCATAATTCTCCCCTCCTTCTTTCAGCAGCTCATTGCGATTCTTTAAACATCTGTTTGTTGTGGTCATTTGTAAGCCTTCCAGAGAGGAATAAAATTGAAGATGGGTTTACGGTATTGACCCGGTGGGTCATTATGGCCTACAAGCCATTTGTTGGCTTATTTATTTGATCCATATAACTACCCACCTTGCGATTCTGATTTGTCCCTGATGGCTTCCCTGTTAACCTTCTCTGCCCCTTTTTTCCTAATCTTCCTATCTCGATTTTCCTGTGCCAATTGCATCATGTCCTCCTTTAGAACAGATCAGATAAGTGGCCTCCTGAACTTGTCCTTTTGTTTTGAGAGTTTGGAACGGATACAGATATGGAGAGACAATTTTAAAAATACTAATCCGAGTTCCTTGTTCTTTAGTTGCAGCTGAAACAGAGTCTGGACTCTGAAAGAGTGAGAACAACTGATATCATCCAGCAGGAAAGACCAACATATTTCTAGTGGGTGCATTTGTCCTTGATATCGCTCTCCTCCCAAACTGTTGGTTCGAGGGAGCTGCTTTATGTTCAAAAATATTTTGAGGTTTATAACTATGGCTTTGGGTGGTTAGGAATAGAAGTTCAATAACGTGAAGTGTTAATACCACTTCATAACGCCTTGTTAAGGCCACGCTTGGAACACTGCGTTCAGTTTTGGTCGCCACGATGTAAAAATGATGTGGAGACTCTAGAAAGAGTTCAGAGAAGAGCAACAAAGATGATTAGAGGACTGGAGGTTAAAACATATGAAGAACGGTTGCAGGAACTGGGTATGTCTAGTTTGATGAAAAGGAGGACTAGGGGAGACAAGACAGCAGTGTTCCAATATCTCAGGGGTTGCCACAAAGAAGAGGGAGTCAAGCTATTCTCCAAGGCACCTGAGGATAGAACAAGAAGCAATGGGTGGAAACTAATCAAGCGTTAATGTTAGGGTTAGGGTTAGGTTAGAGAAGCAATTTAGAACTGAGGAGAAATTTTCTGACAGTGAGAACAATTAACTAGTGGAACAACTTGCCTCCAGAAGTTGTAAAAGCCCCAACAATGGAAGTCTTTAAGAAGATATTGGATAGCCATTTGTCTGAAATGGTATAGGGTTTCCTGCCTAGACAGGGGGTTGGACTAGAAGACCTCCAAGTCCCTTCCAACTCTGCTGTTGTATTGTATTAATTAGGACTACTATATTAGAACTAATTAGTCCTAATTAGGACTATAGTAATTAAGGGGCACAGTGGCTCAGAGATTAAAAATGCTGAGCTTGAAAGCAGATAGCTCAGGTTCGAGACCTGAGCGGACAGAACGGGGTGCTCTACCATTCCCTGCCCCAGCTCCTAACCACCTAGTAATTCAAGTACATGCAAGTAAATTAATATCTACCACTTAGGTGGGAAGGTAACAGCATTCCATGCACCTTTGACATATAAGCCATGCTGACCACATGACCACAGAAAATAGCCGAGGTGGCGCAGTGGTTAGAGTGCAGTACTGCAGGCCACTTCAGCTGACTGCTATCTGCAGTTCAGCGGTTCAAATCTCACCAACTCAAGGTTGACTCAGCCTTCCATCCTTCCGAGGTGGGTGAAATGAGGACCCAGACTGTGGGGGCAATATGCTGACTCTGTAAACCGCTTAGAGAGGGCTGAAAGCCCTATGAAGTGGTATATAAGTCTAACTGCTATTGCTATCTTTGGACAACACTGGCTCTCTCAGACCTGGAAGCCATCTTTTACCTTTGGGCCTTCTGGCCTGCCACGTTTTCTACAGTGGGCAAATGGGAGGGGGGATGATACAGAGTGTAGGTGATGTATAGTCAAAATAACATTCTTTCTCAGAAAGCCAAGGCCATCTTGCCCTGTAGCTGCAATGAGGTGACTGGGAGGCATCTCCAGTTTTGGATGGTGCCTGATTGGATCATGTGATGGATATGTGGGTGCTGGGCAGGGACTTGAAATTTCTTTTGGGTGGGAAAAACCAGGAAACTTTGGGTTTTCCCAGACGTGCCAATGTGACATCTCTAATAAAATTGAACTTTGAGGAAACTCAAGCTTCAAAGTCTTCTTTCGTTATTGTATTGTATTGTATTGTATTGTATTGTATTGTATTGTATTGTATTGTATTGTATTGTATTGTATTGTATTGTATTGTATTGTATTGTATTGTAATATATAAAGGAGGCAGGTACACCATGGCCAGGTAAGCCAGTTTAAACTTAATGGAACAAGCATAAGTGATGGCCACTGGAAAAGAGTTTCATGGTGCAACATTAGCTTTGTCATATATGGAACCTCTGTTAGGAATATAATCTAATAGTTGGGTTGGCAATATATAAATCATGTAGCAATGCTGTACCTGTTTCTTTAAATCATACTGTAAAATGTGATTGATTGCTGTTTTCCTCAGTCGGCCATAAGAGGGAGCGAGAATGACTGTTAGCTCTCTGTTCGTTAGATGCTGGGCTGATCTGATCTGAGTGTTTTGGAAGTTGGCTGTTAGAAAGTGCCATGAGCTATTGTAAGTTTTGCAACTGCTAGCAAACTTTGAGTACTGAACTGATTATATGATACTGGACTATGTTATTTGGATTATCCCTTAACTGAAAGATGTTGATGACTGACTGTCTTATCCGTGTATGACTTGGATTGTTTGATGGACTCTGATATCTATATTTCCACGAAAGTAAAAGCCTATTTAAACTGCAGTGTCTCTGTATGCTGGTTTGTGTGTTATCCAACACAACTCTCACAACGCTTCTCTGAATGTACTCACTCTCCCAACAGGGAGCTTACCTAACAACCCCTGCTAATTCACAATGGCCTATGCAAGATAAATTTATTTAATTTATTAATATCCCACCTCTAATATTTTTACAAATAACTCAAGGCAGTGAACATATCCAATATACCAGGGATGGCGAACCTTTTTTCCCTTGGGTGCCAAAAACGCACACATGTATGCCTACACACCTGTCATTAAATGCCCCCTCCCTGCATTGTGCCCACCTGTGTATGTGCATGCGACCCCCTGCCCCCCACAAATGTGTGCATGGCTTTCTTGGAGCCTGGTGAGGACAAAAATGGCTTCCCCTCCTCTGCCACCCGGAAACGGCCCATTTTCCAATTTCCAGTGGGCCCAGTGGATCCATTTTTCATCCTCCCCAGACTTCAGGAGGCTTGCCTAAAGCTTGAGGAGGCCGAAAATCAGTTGGCCTGTGCACTCATGCATGCTGGAGCTGACATAGGGCAATGCCTTGCGTGCCCTCAGATATGGCCCCACGTGCCACCTGTGGCACATGTGCCATAGGTTTGCCATCATGGCAATATACCTTCCATTCCTCCTCCTATTTTCCCTTGGGGGATGAGTTGGGCTGAGAGACAATGAATGACCCAAAGTCATCCAGCTGGCTTTACAGCTAAGGTGGGACTTGAACTCACAGTCTTCTGCTGTCTTGCCTCTTATCTTAACCACCAGACTAAAGTGGCTCTCAGGGTTGTTGCTGTTTTTAGTACTTGTTTGGGCCCCAAAGGTGCTTTTTTCAAGAGGCAATTGGGTTTTCCTTGAAGAGGTTTCACTTCTCATCCAAGAAGCTTCTTCAGCTCTGACTGGATGGGGAGGAATGGAAGGATTTATACTCCTTGAAGGCAGATGGTCATTTACATCCTTTTAGCAAGTTCTTAAGGCCACCTGGAGGTTTATCTGTGTCATCAGGGTCAACTGAGTGGTGCAAAATGGGTATGGAGCTTTGTTGGAACTGTTGAAAGGACTTTGTTGTAGACTAGAGACTGTGTTGTAGACAGTCCTTTCAACAGTTCCAACAAGTCTCCACACCCAGGTGACCCTGATGACACAGATAAACCTCCAGGTAGCCTTAACAACTCACTAAAAGGATGCAAATGACCAGCTGTCTGCAAGGAGTATAAATCCTTCCATTCCCCACCATCCAGTCAGAGTTGAATAAGCTTCTTGGATGAGAAGTGAAACCTCTTCAAAGAAAAACCCAGAAAACCCAGTTGCCTCTTGAAAAAAAGCTCCTTTGGGACAACCATGACCTGGATGACTGAGAATCTCCATTGACATTTACTTCTTTGTGCAGAATGAAACTCTACTTCTGGTGCAGGTAGTTCTTGACTTACAACTATCCATTTGGAGACTATTCAAAATTACGATGGTGCTGAAAAAAGTGGCTTATCAACAGTCCTCAAAATTATGACCATTGGAGAACCCCTGTGGTCACATGATCAACATTCATTCCCTCAGCAGCCAACATGAATTTATGAAGGTTGCAGTGTCCTGGGGTCACATGATTGCCATTTGCAACCTTCCCAACTGATTTCTAACAAGTAAAGGCAGGGGTGAGGGGAGAGACTGAACTCACTTCATGACTGCATGCTTCACTTAACAACCATGGTGAGTTGCTCGGTGACCATGACAAAAAATGGTGATAAAAATTGAGTGTAACTCACTTAACAAATCACCTCACCTATCAACAAACGTTCTGGGCCCAATTGTGTTCATAGGTTGAGGATTACCTGGCAGTTTTAGTTTTAGTTTACTTTATTGTCTTTGCACAGGGTACAACGAAATTAAATGCCGTCTTCTTTTACTTTGGAGATGCTGTTTCCATTTACACAAGATGTTTTGTAGTATCCTTTACTGGCCAGTTCCAGAATCCAATTCAAGAAACAGGTTTCTAGGTTCCCACGTGAAGATGATTTGGATTGAAGTCCTTTCCATCTTGTTCTTGAACTGCCTAATACAGGCTCCCTCCAACAGCACGGACGTGCTTTATATATATTGGGAACAGTCTGAACCAATAGATCTATTATGATAGACAAGCTACCCTACTGGCTAAAGGAGAACTGCTCTGTTTTCAAGCCTTCTGAGTGTCAGGGTTCCAAATAGCATCCAGAAGTAAATCAGCGTCCAAGGCAAAGGATTCCTCAAAGTTCCAATTTATTAAGAGAGCCATGTTGACACATCTGGGAAAACCTGAATCTGAAAGCTTCCCGGTTTTCCCCACCCAAGTTAAAGTTCAAGATCTTGCCCCCACACTCACAATTCCATCACATGGTCCAATCTTCCACTGCCATGGTGGCAGTTCCACCCATCCAGTTCCGGTCAGGTGCAGAGATGCAAAGACAAAGGATGACCTTGGCTTTCTAGAAAGAATTTTGCTATGGCTACATCACATCTCACTCCATACAATCCCCACTCCCATTTTCCCACAATAGAAAATACATAATAGAATAATAGAAAGTGTGGCAGGCCAAAGATCCAAAAGAAAAGGTGGCTGCAGGCCTGACACTGAGCTCTTTTTTTTTGGCAAATTTTATTTACTTCCTCCCTAGTGACTCACTGGTCCATCAAAGCTAGAATTGATTTTGTTTTTCCTCCTTACTAGCTTAACTGCCATATAGATTTGTGGAACCTGCCTCTGAAAATATATAAGCATAAGAATGAGTTAATATTGGGAGCCTTATAGCAAACTCAATTACAATTACTGCTTTTCTTTTAGTCCTAATTGAATGTTCTTAATGCAATCTGCTTACCTGCCAAACTTAGATGATAAATTCGGTCTAGCTTTGCTTTATTACACCTGCATTCAGTTATTTATGTAAAAGCATATGGATTGTGTGGGCAGTTAAGTTTGAATGTTATTTAAAACTGTATCACATATTGCTTATCAATAAGTAGCTATAACTATAGAACATACCTCCTTTAGCAAGGTAGTTTAGGAAATATGCCTGAAATTCAATAGCTATTTTGAAAGGGCAATTAATAGAATTTGAGATTTCAATCTTAAGATGGCATATATACAGTGTGTGTGTGTGTGTGTGTGTGTGTGTGTGTGTGTGTGTGTGTGTGTGTGTGTGTGTATCAGTGGTGGGATTCAGCCAGTTCTCACCTATTCGGGAGAACGGGTTGTTAACTTTATGAGCAGTTCAGAGAACCGGTTTTTGGAAGAAATCTTTTGTTTTTTTCCACTTTACAGGGCTAATCCTGTCAGGAAGGCAGGAAGGAAACATTCTGGTGTTGTTTCTAGTCTAATCTTTATTGCCCTGCTTACAGAAATTGCCTCTCCAGTTAACCCTTATTACCATTGTAAGAACTAAGGCGAAGTGCCCATCGACCTGAGTGACATTGACTTGTCCACGTCCACATGATCACATGACCACCGAGCCCGCCTACCCAGCTGGTCATTAGGGCAGAGAACTAGTTGGTAAATTATTTGAATCCCACCACTGGTGTGTGTGTGTGTGTGTGTGTGTGCATGTGTACACACACACACACACACACACACACACATATATGTATGTATGTATGTATGTATGTTTGTATGTTTGTATGTATGTTTGTATGTATGTATGTACGTACGTACGTACATATGTATTAAGTGTTACAACCCCTGGTATGCCCAAATATGGGAGGAAGCCCACTGCTTCCACACAGTAAAAATATTGGGTTTCTGTCTGGATGGTCTCTTGTGACGAGCCGATGGACAGAGAGTGGAAGCAGTGGGCTTCCTCCCATATTTGGGCATACCAGGGATTGTAACACTTAATACATACCTATCTCCCTGGCTCAGCTGATAATGGAGAAGGACCTTGTGGCTTAGTGGTTAACACATCTGCCTAAAATGTAATACAGCACAGGTTCTAATCCCATTAAGGGCATGGCTAGCTGATGAGAGCTAAATAGCTTGAAATACATCTATACTAGTCTCCCTTTATTTATTTATCAGCACAAATACAACACAAATGTAACAAAGGCAACAGTAAAAATATTGGGTTTCTGTCTGGATGGTCTCTTGTGATGAGCCGATGGACAGAGAGTGGAAGCAGTGGGCTTCCTCCCATATTTGGGCATAGCAGGGGTTGTAACACTTAATACATACCTATCTCCCTGGCTCAGCTGATAACGGAGAAGGACCTTGTGGCTTAGTGGTTAACACATCTGCCTAAGATGTAATACAGCACAGGTTCTAATCCCAGTAAGGGTATGGCTAGCTGATGAGAGCTAAATAGCTTGAAATACATCTATACTAGTCTCCCTTTATTTATTTATCAGCACAAATACAACATACATACATACATACATACATACACACACACACACACACACACACACACACACACACACACACACACACACACACACACACACACACGTGTATATATATATGACGGGGGGAAACCCCATCTGACAGTAAACAATAGAAATTATTCAGGCCAGTACCACAGTTGGTATTAAATAAGAATAAGATTTCTCAGGTACAATGTCTCCTTTCTCTGCCTTTCTCCAAATTTATGGGGAGAAATTCCAATATATCCTATGAATATCTTCCTAAATACCATAGCATTGCAGTCTAAAATATCAATAATTAGGATCCATGTTCAATTTTTAATGGTTCAGGGTTTACTTTTGGGAAGTATAACATTTATGAAGTTTCTAATCCAGCTCACCCTGAATCTTGCCCTTTTCCATTGATGCGTCATGCCTGCAAGCCATCTTTTCTTTTTGGATTTCTGGCCTGCCACATTTTCTACTGTGGAAAAATGGGAGGGGGGATTATATGGACTGGGGTGATATGTAGCCATAACAACATTCTTCTTAGAAACTCAAGGTCATCTTTGTCTCTGCACCTGACTGGAACTGGATGGGAGGAATCTGTCTTCGTGGCAGTAGAAGATTGGACCATGTGATGAACTTGTGGGTGTTGGGGCAGGATCTTGAATTTTCAACTGGGTGGGAAAACCTGGAAGCTTTCAGATTTGGGTTTTCACAGATGTGACAACATGGTTCTCTTAATAAATTGGAAATTTGAGGAATCTCTTGCCTTGGACTCTGATTTTGTATTGGATACTATTTGGAAACCTGACAGAGGGATGTTTTTCCTCTACAAATGAGAAATGCAGCCGGGATTGTAATAAAGGATTGTATCTAAAAGATAGGAAGAGTGCTTACCAACAGTAAATAGTAATGCAATCTATGATCATGTGGAAGGTGAGAAGATTGGCAAAACAATGACACTCATCAGCTACTGAAGAAGCCCAACTTCAGAGATGCCTGTGGAGATTCTCAGTCATCCAGGTCACAGTTGTCCCAAAGGGGCTTTTTAAAAAGGCAACTGGACTATTTTGTCCCCGAGGAAGAAGACGTTCTCATTCAAGAAGCTTCATCAGTTCTGGGAAGATGGTGGCTGATGGAAGGATTCGTTCTGAACGAATCCTTCCAATGGCCCCACCATCCTTCCAGAACCAATGAAGCTTCTCGGATAAGAAGCAAAATGTCTTCTGCTTCCTCAAGGGAAAAAAACAATACAGTTGCCTTTTGAAAAAGCACCTTTTGGGACAGCTTCACACATAAAATAAAATAAAAAAACTACATGCACTACCAAATTAAAGAGAAAGCAAAAATTCTATACATAAATAGGTCTAATCCACTTGGATAGGTAAGGCACAGAGAGAGGGAGATTTTAACACATTAACAGAGTTGGAAGGGACCTTGCAGGTCATCTAGCCCAACCCCCTGCCTAAGCAGGAGACCCTACATCTGCCTCTATCTAGGATTGAACTCACAACCTCCTGATTATGAGGCGAGAGCTTCACCTCTAGGCCACAACAATTCACAATCTAAGATGGCTTCCAAGCATATCAATGCCATTGCAACAGAAAGAAACTGGAGTTGCTCACAGCATAACACCTATGCTGCCATTTTCCGTGGCAATGTGCCATTGGCGGTGTGCTATTCAGGATGCCACCATAGTCACTCAGTCGTGGCTCTTGATCACAGCTACCCCCAACCTCCTCCTCTTCCTCCCAGTTTTTATCTGTAGAGTTTGTATGAAATTTCCCTCTAAAATTTCATTTCATTTTCATTTCATTTATTAAATTTCTATGCCGCCCAATCCTGGAGGACTCCGGGCGGCTTACAGAAATGAAAAAATTAAAAAGAATTATTAAAAATAATTGGACACAACAAGGTTAAAAAGGGAAATACAACAAACACCCAATCAGGAGGGGGCTGGACCTCAATCAAGGGGTCAACAGCCCCAAGCCTGCCGGAAAAGCCAGGTTTTAATGGCTTTGCGAAAGGCCATGAGAGTAGGTAGGGCCCGGATCTCAGGGGGCAGCTCATTCCACCGGGGCGGAGCGGCAACAGAGAAGGCCCTACTCCTAGGCATCGCCAGCCGGCATTGTCCCGCTGACGGCACCCGGAGAAGGCCCATCCTGTGCGATCTTATTGGTCTGAGGGAGGTATGTGGCAGAAGATGGTCTCGCAGATACCCGGGTCCTAGGCCATGTAGGGCTTTAAAGGTGACGACCAGCACCTTGAATCATGCTCGGAGACCAATGGGCAGCCAGTGCAGCTCGCAGAGGATAGATGTGATATGGGTGTACCTTGGCACACCCAGAATCGCTCGCGCGGCTGCATTCTGGACTAATTGCAGTCTCCGAAAATGAAGGTCAATGTACCTGGTGACTCTAAAGTGTCCATTTATTACATTGCATATTATTCAATGTTATTCACAGCCTTCTGCGTGTACAGGACAAATAATACATTTGGGCTGTGTGAGATGGATTGTGCAGTTTTGTTTTCAATAACGTTTATAAAACATTATGAGCTTAAGGCAGACATGCCTTAAAATATAGTCTCTGTTGCTTAAGAATCAGCATTAGGCAGAATTCTATTAGGTGCCTTATCTAAGGAGAAGGAAGTTGGGTAAGAAAAGGTAAAATATATCCTTGCCTTTCTAGTGGTAAAGCTGTTTCTATCAGTGTGAAATACAGACCTGTACATTAATTTTATATATTGGTCTTTATCTTCCTTCCAGAAAAATTGAACACTGACACCTCTCTGACAAAAAGATACCTCCGATACATAATAAAAAGTATAAAATGTTTTTTCCCTCTCTCCTGTGATAATTTGCTATGAATTGACCTCACCTTGACTTTCCACTAGTTACGTCGTGTTCCTGTTCTTCCTCTCATATTCCTGAGTATGTTTTTACTTTGTTTTATACAACTGATACCATTATGATAATCAGTATGCATTCACTGTTCCGGATACAGCTAGATAATTTAGACCCAGGATTTAATTATTTTATAGAGGGGAACTTTTAGATATTTGCTCTTGCAAATAAGCTCAATTCTGATCTGAAAAGGATGTAGATAATTATTTGTTCCCATTTATTCCTAACCAATGACCCAGGGAGTTCAATGTTTCAGAATATAAATGTAGAGAAGAGATGCTAAGGTAACTAGCATCAGAACTGATGAATCTTAATTCACCCAGATCAGTCCACAGATTTATGGTTCCTTTGCTTATTACATACAGTCTGGGTTAACCTATTGCACTGAGCAATGATTTCTCACCATAATTTTTATCAAACAAACTTTGCTTGTCTACTTCAACACAGCATAGTAAGACATAATCCATGCTTTACCAATTGCAACAGTGAGTTAGTACAGCCCAAAGGAAAGAAGCCACGGGGAAGTTATAGTTTAGTGTGATTAATGAATCCAATTTCAGGATGGTTTGGGGGAAGGTTCTTTGCTTCATGCCAATGGGAAAGGTTCATAAGATCTAAAACATCTGGATGACACTCAACTGACTTTTTTTAGACTTGGACAAAATGTGTTTTCACTGAAGAATTATGTGCACCCAAGAATTGCTGTTACACTGTTTTCCCGAAACAGTGAACTTGAAAAATAACTTGAAAACAACTTGAAAATAAGCCCTAGTCAGTGGTGGTTTCCTACTGGTTTGGACCTGTTTGGCCTCAAGTGTAGTAGCTTGGCAGTCTGGGTTGCTGGAAGCAGTTCTGGATGCCACGCCCACCAAACCGGTTCTCCCAGCAGTGCTGTAGGCACCGCAATCTTGTTTTTTGCTTCTGGGCATGCGCAGAGCAATTTTAGTTGTATTGCGCATGTGCACGCAGCATGCATCAAGTATGTGTGGAGTGCCCCTGAGCGAACCGGAAGTAGTCTCTAGCCCCAGCATGATTTTTTCAGAATGCTCTTAATATAAGCCCTACCCCCAAAATAAGTCCCAGTTAAGATCATCAGCAGACAGAGGCGTTTAGTATTGTATTTTCCCCCCCAAATAAGACCTAATTGGAAAATAAGCCATAATGCATCTTTTGGAGCAAAAATTAATATAAGACCCGGTCTTATTTTGGTGAAACACGATATCAGCTTTTCTGGGCTTATACCTGAACATGCATGAAAGGACATTTGGAACCCACCACTGGTAGGAACCCACCTCTGGGTATAGTAAATCAAAACTTACTTGGAAACATTTTTCCCATGAGCTTTCAAGGAAGGAAACATCACCTAAGCTTTTGCTTCTGTAATGTTGTTGTTTATATTCATCATGATTTATTTATATTATCAGTTGGATATATATATTTTGCATTTTTTTTCTCCTAGCAACTGCAAGCACTGCATATTTCCCTTTTCTTCCAATTTCCCCTGCTTCATAAACCTGTGAGATTCGAAGGCATGAGACATTGTGATTGGCCTAACATCCCCAATGAGCTTTTGTGGCTGAGAGCAGGCTAAGATCTGTATCTCCCTGGTCTCAAACCTAAACCAAAGTGTAAGATTTCCTAGAATATTTTGATATACTTACACAACAAGAATATCTGTTTTTTAGTGTAGTTCAGGTGCTGAAGTTGTTCTTCATAATTGAAGATGGCAGCATATATTATATGTGACTCTAGTAAAAACCTTTCTTTCTCTAGGAGTAATTTCATTTATGAGGATTAGCTAGCAAAGTGGCTTTCTGTCTTTCTTAAAAGAACCCCATGTGGGATGCTTTCTAGAGGAATGAGTCAGGGTACCTTACATATCCCACAGGGAATCAGAATGTTGAAAGTGTCTTGAACATAATATAAAACTAGTTAATGAACGTGCATACTCTTGTGAGAAAAGGAAGCACATTGATGTATATAAGATTTGAGGATAATCAACTTTGCTGTAGGTGGATTCCCCAAGCAAGCATTATTCCACCATTTCGCAAATCATCTGAGGGCGACATCCTTTCCTTTCACTGCTGAATGTAATGCTCTAAAGTAGCTTTTTCTTCATTTAAAAACCATTTGGCTGAACAACTGAAACCTCAAGGCTAACTTTGCCTTGAAGTTAGCGTCACGGCAAAGCACATGCTTTCCATGAAACATGATATGGCTTCATTTCCTGGCTATGAAATACTCCTCTTTGAAACTACAGATCTGCTGGCAACTCAGATAGGCAATATTGAATTGGATGGACCATGTTGGAAACTAAACAAGGGGAGATTCAACCTAGAAATGAGGAGATATTTTCTGAGAATGAGAACAATCAACCAATGGAACAGAAGTTGCCTTCAGAAGTTGTGGGAGCTTCATGATTGGAAGCTTTCAAGAAGAGACTAGAATGTTGAGTCCTTGTCCTGATAAACCCCTTTGTTTGGCAACTCTGTGCATGCGCATACTGGGAACAGGCTCCAGATGTTTGTCTGCCTCACTGATGTCTGACTCTGAAGGCAACTGATAACTGTCAGATGGCCCTGGCCCCATCTCTGCCTGCGACACAGAGCACTCGCAGAGCCTTCCGTAGACTCCAAGACTGGCCCATGTTCCTCCTCAACCTCTTCATTGTCTGAATGTGTTGCTAGCTTTGCTGGCCACTGGCGGGCCTCGACACTAGGTGCTATTGCTATCACTTTTTAATTTTCAAAAAAAGCAAGCAGATGACTTTCTTTGGCAGTTAATGGAACAGAGGCAGGTTCCAGATATCCCAGACTTTGAGACTTCAGATATGTTATCGGCATCTACAATAAAGATTTTTCTATAGGGGAAACAACAGGAAGAAGGAATTGTTGCACACAATAAACACTTCACGGAATGGTACCAAATTAAAACAAAGATGCGATTTTTTCCTTGCAGCCATAATTCTTTTGAAAACATTGGGGCAAAGAGAAACACATGCTATTGTATAAGAAAGAAGTCAGTAAATTTGATAAGCTATTGTCTGATCTCCTGCTTGCCTTGCATAACACCTAAATTCCATCAAATTTATCCTGACAGTTTTTTTTATGGGCGAGCCTGACAAGTTTTTCAATATTTGTAGCATCAGCAGACAAAAGGAAAGATAATAAACTCATATGGACAATCCTTTGTCTCGGCAAAAAGATCCTATCCTTGGCTGTTACATCATCTGATTGGTAGAAAATCGTTAAGATGCATAATGTGGTAAATATAGTAATTGAAAAAGTTTCTCAACCTTAGGATTGTTTAATATCTCAGATTTGGTGAACTGGACCAATTATAAATAAAGAAAAATGCAACATTGGCCTCCTAGGATGAGAAAAAAATATAGTTTTTTCATTTTAAAGGACACAAAACCTATAAATGAAGGAGATGCCCAGCTGAGCCAAAGGGATGAGTCAAAAGTGTCATCAGTCTCCAGTCCATTCACACCCACAAAAAATCTCTGTGTTGGAGGCAGAGAGGGGGCCAGAGCATCTGACATTTATCAGCTGCCTTCAGAGCCAGACATCAGTGAGGCAGACAAACATCTGAAGCCTGTTCCCAGTGTGTGCATGCACAGAGTTGCCAGGGACGAAGGGAACAGCTAAGGAACAAGGATCGACTTGGGAGTAAGGCCACAGGTCAAAGGTGAATAGCCCCTCCCATAGGGAATAAAAGAGGAGCGAAAGGGGAGTGGAGTTTCAGGAGACAATTAGTTTATTCCTGCATTCTTGCCAAGTATTGCGGTGTCTGAAAGATATCGAGCTGGCTTCTCTCCAAGCCTGATAAAGGTAGGTACTTGTGAATTATCTTAAAAGACTGTGGGCCGGGACTTTGCTGGAGAGGAATTCACTGTAAATTAAATAAAAGGGTTTTATCAGAAAAAGGACTCGGCTTCGTGCTGCTGGGGAAGCCTAGGTCATATACTACTTCATAGTACTTTTATAACACTCTCTAAGTGGTTTTACAGAGTCAGCATATCGTCCCCAACAATCTAGGTCCTCATTTTACTGACATTGGAAGGGATGGAAGCTGAGTCAACCTTGAGCCAGTCAGGATCAAACTCCTGGCAGTGTGCAGAGTTAACCTGCAATACTGCATTCTAATCACTGCATTACCACGGCTTTCAAGGAACCTCCAAAAGTGGGGGGGGGCATGCAATGGAAAAGAGTGATAGCTGCTATTTTACAGTAATAAAAGGAGTTCTACAACATCAGTGCAAATTGGAAAGCAACCTGAGCATATGTAAGAAATGAAATGGATAGAATGGATTCTATGGCTTTGCCACAGAATAAATCTTCCAAGAAAACAGAATTCATCAAAGGATTAACCCATGACATAATTTCAAGATCCAGCTATGTCCACTTTTTTTAAAAAAAAATCACCTTGCTTTCTTAATCTCACGTATTACAAAAAATCCTTTGTGGCATCAAATCGCCACCTACTTTTTACCCCCCAGCTAAATCATTTGTGGATCCAATGTTTGCAAACACTTCAAGGGTGCTATGTGTACAATGTAAGCCATTGCCTTGAGACTTCATTGGGGCTATTGACATGATCAATGGCTCAGCAGAACAGCAGGTGGCTGGATTTTGAAACTGAAATTGAAAAGCCCGCAGCCATTGTTTCATGCCACCCAGGGGGGACCTTCTAGTACAAGGAATGAACTCAGAAAGGAACACAATGAAAAAAGAAGCAAATGGATATAAAGAACTTGACTGGAAGTTTGAAGGTTCAAGTAGGCTCTAGGGCATTTTGACCAGCTGGGAGAAAAGATGTGAAATCAATGCATTTTCTTTTTTTAAAAAAGCAAGTCCTTAGAGTGATGTAAACAACAGAAGTACATGGTACCCTCTAGTAAGAGTAATCATAATGGCTGCCCATCTGTCTGAATGCCTCATTCTGCAAAGTCCGAGTAGTAGGACATCAGACCAACTTCACTGTTGTAAGCTCTTCAAATCAGGCATTGGGGCATCTGCCTTCCACATCTGCGTGCCCTGAAAAGCAGGATTTGGGACAGAGGTGGTATTCAGCAAGTTCTGACCAGTTCTGGAGAACTGGTAGCAGAAATTTTGAGTAGTTTGGAGAACCAGTAAATACCACCTCTGACTGCCCCTGCCCCCATCTATTCTCTGCCTCCCAAGTCCCAGGGAGGAAATGGGGAATTTGCAGTATCCTTCCCCTAGAGTTGGGAGGAAAATTTACAGTATCCTTCCCCTGCCACGCCCACAATGCCACACAATCTCTACCAAAACCACACCCACAGAACTGGTAGTAAACATTTTTGAATCCCACCATGACTTGGGACTCTATTTTGTCTAATAATTGGATTCATGTGGGATGGCCATGCGGACCATTACAAAGGAGGTTTGCAGAATACAGGACATAGAATCATAGGATTGTAAGGGACTCTAGAGATCTTCTAGTTCAACCCCCTGCTCAAGGCAGGAGACCTTCGGCTATCCTGGTCAAATGATTGTCCAGCCTATTTTTGAAAATCTCCAGTGATGGAGCACCCACAGCTCTGGGAGGGAAACTAATCCATTCAATAATTGTTCTCATGATTGGGATTTCCCCCCTTATTTTTAGGTTGGATCTGTCTTTAACAAGCTTCAGAATGCAGAATAGCAGAATTGGAAGGGACTTTGTAGGAAGAAGAGGAGTAGAAAATTCAAGGCTATGATTGCAAGAACACAACTGATGCCTTGCCTCCCTTTTACATATGTTTTGTGTGAGATGCACATAGGAAGGGGCAGACGTCAATAACAAATCATTCAAACCTTTTTGACTTTTTTAGATC
Organism: Thamnophis sirtalis; assembly: GCF_051295495.1. NCBI lineage: Eukaryota > Metazoa > Chordata > Lepidosauria > Squamata > Natricidae > Thamnophis > Thamnophis sirtalis. The sequence continues at coordinate 19,534,971 of NW_028261389.1, forward strand.
TCCTTGAATGATTACTACTACAACTCTATAAATGAATCAAAGCATTTTCATTGAAAAGTAATAATCGAACTAGCATCAATCTTTAATTCTCCTCATTTGTAGCAACTCGACTTACAACAATAACGTATCACAATTAGTATGTCACCAGTGAATGAAAAGGAATTGAACATGTTAAGGGCAAATAAGAATGATTTCTATCCTTGCAATTAGTTCAACTTTGGACGGTTTTTTTGTCATTATGATGCCTTTTGTGGTATATTCGCTATCTTCTTGCAAGTTGCTATCAAACCCAGAAAATGTAAGATATTTTGTAACATAGTAGGGTGGAAAATCATTCCCAAGTTGGTAACAGCCTGCTCCATTGCCCCCATATACTAAAAATCCACAGTTGAAAAGCTGCTTCATTCCAATTTTGTCTTCCCCACTCATGATAATTAGAGGAATAGTCTGTTCTGAAGTTTGGAGACCAATTTTCTCTTGTACAACTGACACTCATCTCTTGCAACAGATCTCATGGCTCCTACTTAATGTATAAAACTGGTGAAAGTCCACATGCACAGATAATTGTTAAAGATCCAATGGCCGACCCTTCAGTTTGTATATTTAAACTGGTTGTCCCACTGTGATTCGGCTTCGTTTTAACTAATTGTCATACAATCTCATTTTGAAGCCAAGGATACTGGCTCACTTGCAGACTGAATGTTAGAGGCAACCATAAAAAAGACTGGCACTATCCGAAACATCAGAAAAATCATGACTGAATCTTTATGCTATTTTTTAAAATTGAAATCAGAGCCAAACCTGTAATTACAGTGTATAGAATGGAAACAGGGTTAGAACCCATCAGTTCAACTTTTAAAGGCTTAATATCCATAAGATGAAAAATTTGAAGGTCTCACTTCTTCTGTTTCTTGACCCATTATTCTGAATTACATTGTGGTGAAATTGTAAGGTCAGTCCTTAGATTTAATAGTGATATTTAATAAGCATTCCTACTTATTCTATCAAATAGAACTTTCTCCCCAAATCATTGCATAGGGAATAGGTCTTAATGAGTTTATTGGGGGGACATTTTTCCCTACCATCTACCCAGTGGTGAAATGCAATTTTTTTTTACCACTGGTTCTCTGGGTGTGGCTTGGTGGGCGTGGCAGGGGAAGGATACTGCAAAATCCCCATTCCCAGCCCATTCTGGGGCCAGGCAGAGGTGGTATTTGCCAGTTCTCCGAACTACTCAAAATTTTGACTACCGGTACTCCAGAACCTGTCAGAACCTGCTGAATTTCACCCCTGCATCTATCTTTCTCCAACCATAGGCCATCATGACTGTTTCTAGAAAACACAAGTGACTAGCCTGTTTCAAAAAAACATGATTTCCTATTTCAAAGCATTTGTAAAGTTTTCTACAGTGCTGAATTAAGGCTTACAAATCAATTTAATTTACCATTACTGGATGTGGACAATCCTAAGTGCCACATATGGCTCTACATTTGGAGAGTGGCGATCAGGTCTAACTACAAGATGTTGCCCATCTGTTTCATGTTTCGTAGATATAACAGCCAAAGTGATGCACTGTTAGAGTGCAGTATTGCAGGCTAATTCTGCTGACTGCCAGAAGTTTGATCCTGACCAGCTCAAGGTTAACTCAGGGTTCCATTCTTCCGAGGTTGGTGAAACAAGGACCCAATCGTTGGGGGAAATGTAAACTGCTTAGGGAGGGCTGTAAAACACTATATACTGTGGTTTTTTTTGAGTATAAGATGGACTTTTTTCCCCCCCAAAAGAGGGCGAAAATCTGGGTGCGTCATACACTGAATACAGCATTTTTGGCCTCCCGAAACCCTGCCCCCTTCGCAAAAATGGACATGCATAGGCTTTGGGAAGCTCGTAAAGTGCTCCTGGGGGCCAGAGAGGGCAAAAACAAGTTAAAAATGGGCTATTTTTGCCCCCAGCCACCAGGAGCACTCTACAAGCCTTCTAAAGCCTATGCATGCCCTCTTTTTTGCAAAAAAACAAAACAAAAACCAGGTTGTTTTTTGCTCATTTTCCCCCCTCCAGCCCCCAGGAGCAATTTGCAAGCCTCTCAAACTCTCTGCATGCCCCATTTTCCACAAAAAACCGAGATATGCAGAGGATTTGGGAGGCCTGCAGCATGCAAACACTTAAAAAAAATTACCTCTTCAAACTCTTGGTGCGCTTTATACTCTGTTGTGTCTTATAGTCCGAAAAATACAGTAAGTCTAAGTGCTATTGCTATTCACAATTAGTGCCCTTGTCCTCCTACTCTTATTGTGATAGTTTACAGAACTGATTCACCTCCCCTCCCCGAAACTGAAGATTTATAACCACCAACCCAACTCCTACTGCAATTTCCTGGCAAAAGCGAAGCAAAAAGAGCAGAAGAACATATTTATATAAACAGTTTCTAATAAAGCTCAAGGATTCAGTCATATGTCATCTTCAGTTAACATTTTAAGGCCTCCTTTCCTAACCTGGTGCTTTCTAATATAGCTGGAAGGCACTCTGTTGGAAAAAGGATGTCGTAGGAGTATTTGTGAAGATGGCTCAACTGCAGTCCAGTAAAGATCATGTGCAGCCTTTCTGATTATCTCCAGTAGAGAAGATCAAATGCTTTGGGATATTTCCTGCCACCCCAACTCAGTGCCTTGTGATCACTGAGAACCAAAAAAAAAAAAAAGCTTTAGAGCACAGCTCTCTGGTACAATGGAAATTAATTGTGTCACTAAATCAGTGACCTATTCAAAGTTTCTGTTTATATTACAAAAAGTCCATAGTCATGTTTCTTTGAAGAGATGTCTTAGAGCTGGGCTAAGGATAAATACCTGCAGACAATTGTTAAACTAATACCGGGCTGCAACACATTAAGAAATTTATTTCGCTTGCATCCAAGGAATCCATCTTTTACTTGGCAAATGAAAACTAGTGTTCCATTTAATGGTTTTCTTTTCTGCCTTGAGACTACAAGCTCCATTACAGAGGGATTATATTATTTACTTTGGATCCTATGTGGATTTTTTTTTTGGCCTCATTTTTTTGGGGGGAAGGGGAGAATGGGTGACATTGACTTAACCGAAAACCATCTCTATTTGAGCTCCATTAGACCCTTTTTTGAAACCCAGTTCTGAGAGTCTAATAGTTGTACCAAATGCAGAATTTCAGCAATTTTATATATAGGTTCCTCAGATTAAAATGTCATGAAGCCTATTTGCTGAAATCAACAATTCTCTTGCCCTCCACATTTTCTGAAGGCAAATGTCGGGTGCAAGCAACTAGATGAATTCATGAAGAGTTCATGTTAGTTACTTTACTGCACTATGGTGGAGCAGTGGTTAGAATGCAGGCTACTTCTGCTAATTGCCGGCTGCCTCCAATTTGGCAGTTCAAATCTCTCCAGGCTCAAGATTGACTCAGCCTTCCATCTTTCTGGGGTGGGTATAATGAGGACCCAAATTGTTGGGGGCAATAGGCTGACTCTGTGAACCGCTTACAGAGGGCTGCAAAGCACTGTATATAAGTGTATAAGAAGTATATAAGTCTAAGTGTTATTGTTATTATTGGGTTTTACCCAATATACAGAATTCACCCCAGACTGCTTGCCTTCTAATGGGAACAAATTAATATGGTTTCATGGAACTTAGTGTGGGGGAGGGGGTGCTAGGTTTATACCTCTTGCAGCTACATAAGAACTCAAAGCTAGTTCCCATCTTAACCCCTCCTCCCTACCTGGCTGACTGTTTCCCAACAGTGCTGCTGCAATCTTTTTCTAATTACATGAGTATGCAGTGTTCATAGAAGCAAGAATTAAGCTAGGAGAAAACCATATGCTGATTAATCAGGCTTTGTGCAGATTTATACAAAGCATCTAGAGGGGAATGGGATACAGTAGATCCCATCATGATTGCGGAGAAGTTTTCTCCAATTCAAGACTTACAGTATTTTTCGGAGTATAAGATGCTCCGAAGTATAAAACACACCTAGCTTTTGGGGAGGAAAACAAGGGGGAAAATATCTGCCTCCCAGCAATTTGTCTCTTTGCAACAAACAGCAAACAGTACAGACGATATACACCAGTGGTTTTCAACCTTCCCAATGTCGCGACCCTTTAATACAGTTCCTTATGTGGTGATCCCCAACCATAAAAGTATTTTCGTTGCTACTTCATAACTGTAATTTTTCTACTGTTATGAAATGTAAATATCTGATATGCAGGATGTATTTTCACTATTACAAATTGAACATAATTAAATAGCAATAGCAATAGCAGTTAGACTTATATACCGCTTCATAGGGCTTTCAGCCCTCTCTAAGCGGTTTACAGAGTCAGCATATTGCCCCCAACAACAATCCGGGTCCTCATTTTACCCACCTCGGAAGGATGGAAGGCTGAGTCAACCCTGAGCCGGTGAGATTTGAACAGCCGAACTGCAGAACTACAGTCAGCTGAAGTAGCCTGCAGTGCTGCATTTAACCACTGCACCACCTTGGCTCTTGAAGGGAAAAGGTTTGAAGGGAAAAGCTTAAAGCATAGTGATTAATCACAAAAACAATATGTAATTATATATTGTGAAATATTTATTTCTAATTACAAGTAAATGAAATTTTGTCTTAAAGCATGATGTAGCATGGGTAACAGTCTTAATATAACAACAGTAAACTACATTGCTACATTTTGCAACAGTATGTGCAATGTGAAATAGCAGAGCATTGTTCGGCGCATCCAACTCATTGCACAGTTGCACAAAATGTGGTGAAACTCATTTAACGACACTCTTGCTTAGCAACCAAAATTTTGGGCTCAATTGTGGTCATAAGTTCTCTTTCTTTTTCTTTCTTTCTTTTTTTCTTTCATCTCTCTCTCCCACTTTCTTTTTCTTTCTTTTTCTATTCTTTCTTTCTTTCTTCCTTCCTTTCTTTTTCTTTCTCTTTCTCTCTCTCTCTCTCTCTCTCTCTGTGTGTGTGTGTGTGGCTCTTTGTCTCTCTCCCTCCCTCCTTCTCTGTCTCTATCTGTCATTCTCTCTGTGTGTCTGTGTCTGTCTCTCTCTCTCTGTATCACCTTCTCTCTCCTCCCTCCCCTCATCTCTGTCTGTGTGTTTCTCGCTCACTCTTTCTCTCTGTGTCTCTTTCTCTCTGTCACTCTGTGTGTGTATGTGTGTGTCTGTCTGTCTCTCACACACTCACTTAATCACTCACTCTGTGTATGTCTCTCTCTGTCTGTCTGTCTCTCCCTCCATCCCTTCCCCTCTCTGTCTCTCTCTCTCTGTGTGTCTCTCTCTGTGTGTGTCTGTCCATCTCTCTCTGATTCCCTCCTTCCCTCTCTCTCTCTCTATCTCACTCACACTCTCTCTCACACACACACAGATACTCTGGTCACCTTGTTGAGTGTTCCAATCACATTTAAAACACTCAACAACTGGCCTGCATTTATGATATTTTGCAACATTCTGCAGTCATAGGATCAAAATATATGTTTAAAAGTACCTGGCGGCGGCATTTTTCCCGGGGGGGGGGGCGCCTCAGAACATCCCAAGACTGATGCCACCACATCTCCCCTCTTCGGAGACAGGTCCTCTTCAGTGTATAAGACACACCCAAATTTTCACTCCCTTTTGGAGAGGGGGGGGGGGAAAGGTGCGTCTTATACTTCGAAAAATACGGTAAGTCTGATTTTTTAAAAACGAACACTTTCACTAGATCTTATGTTCTACATCGATTTTAACCATGTTATTATAAGTTTGGTACTGAGGAGTCAATAAGAAATGCTTGCATCTTACCTCTGTTCGTTTTTTTTTAACTGCATGGTTTAAATTGTTAAAGGGGACAAACTTCTTTTTTAAAAAAATTGTTTAAGGACAGGCCTGATTCAGAATAGAAGACTGGAAATAAACTCCAGATGAAAAAAAGTGGATTGTTGCCCATAACTTCCCCTCTCCATTTCTTATGGTAAAAGAGTTTGATTAAAGGAAAGGAAAGCAGGTTTTAATCTCCACTCAGCTATCCAAGCTCTTCGGTCACTTTGGGACAGTCACTCACTCTCAGCCCAGCTCTGAATTGTTTTGTACTGGACAGCTGTACAAACTAAATTAAATTAATCTCATAGAGGAAGGAGCAGCGTGTATGCCACCTTGAACTCTGGAAGGCAAGTTGGAATATGAATCTAATAAATATATTAACTCAACAAATAAGGGGAGGGGAGTGAAAAACAAACTAGTTCTGCATCGCAATAAGGATTTAGCTTGTTTCAAACAAAGTCAATGAGAACATCGTAAGGTATTACAATTTTAAGATATTATAATGTTATCCTTCCAGTAGAACAGGGGTATCAAACTCAAGGCCCGGGGGCCAGATCTGGCCTGCAGGGGTGCTGAGATCTGGGTTGCGGGGCCTGGAAACAGCAAAGGACCGGCCCACAGTATCACTGCCAGTAAAAACGGAGCTCAGAAGGGCCACATGCGGCCCTCTTAAGCTCCGTTTTCACTGGCAGAGAGTTGCTGGAGGCCATCGCAGCCGAAAACAGAGCTCGGGAGCCTGTTTGCTAGCAGAGGTTTTCAGGAAACGGTTGCAGCTGAAAATGGAGCTTGGGATCTTATTTGCTGGCAGAGTGCTCAGGCCACCACAGGGCCCCCTGACCCAAGTGACGTTGATCTGGCCATGCCCACACTGGCCACGCCCACCCTGGCCATGCCCACCTTGAACCCCTGAGTTCAAACACAACCCTGATGCAGCCCTCAATGAAATCAAGTTTGACACTCCTGCAGTAGAAGAACAAAATAGATCCCCATGCAATGTTATTAAAAACGGCCATTCGATCCACTACAGCACACTAACACAAGCTAGGAAAAGGATAACATTACAAACATCAAAAACATCTCAGACACAACCAACTATTAGAACTACATGGCATCACTCTTGTATACAAGCCAATTAAGGCCCTCCAAAACATCTGTATGTTGTATGTTGTATGTTGATTTTATTTATATGCTGCCCTTTTCCCCCGAAGGGGACTCAGGGCGGCTCACAACTCAACCAGGGAAGGGGGATACAAACAGAAAATTAGAACAACACAAAAACAATACATAATTTAAAATACACAACAGTCATACCAATTCGAGACGGGGGCAATAGTTCTTCAGCCCCAGGCCTGTCTGAACAGCCAGGTTTGAAATAAACCCAAAAGTTCCAGTAACCCAAGAAGAAAACCAAGACTCATCTACAATATATATATAGCAGGTATGTGAACTTAAGTGGTCCAATAAGTATTAATTTTTAAAAGATGGATAAGGAATGTCATATTATTTCGTCTCTTACATCCAATTCCCAGAGACAAATTTTCATAGAACTTTGCTTTTAAACAATGCCAGCAGTCTATTTGGATGGAAATCCAAAGGATTACTAACTACATACTGTTCATGCATTTATAATAACTCACAGGTGGAAGATTTGATCCATTACTTACTACATTGCAAATTATATCCGGAAACTAGAGCTAGATTCGTTATGCTTTTGTTAATTCAACTGAACCAGTGGAGTTTAAAAAGAAAAAAAAAGTCTATTATCAATTGACTAATATAGGTCAACATGCAACAAAACAAGTTGCATAAGAGCAGTGGTTAGAATGCAGTATTTCAGGCTAACTCTGCCCACAGTTAGGAGTTCAATCCTGACTGGCTCAAGGTTGACTCTACCTTCCATCTTTTCAAGGCTAGTAAAATGAGGACCCAGATTGTTGGGGGCAATATGATGATTCTGCAAACTGCTTAGAGAGTGCTGTAAAGCACTATGAAACGGTATGTAAGTCTAAATGCTATTGCTATGAAGAAGAAACAAATTTTGAAAACCAATGTTGGTTTGAAGTAAAACAGGATTTGTCAGAAAAAAACATTACTTGGAGTAAAGAGATCCATTTTCCAGGAGGGATACATCCATCTCTAGGATTTTCTGAACTTAGTGAGAAGTGGCCCCAAAGCAGAGATGGGTTGCTCCCAGTTTGGCCTGGATTGGGCAAACCGGTAGTAGGGGCGAAGGAAGGCTCCACCCACCTACCCAGGTGCTTCTGCACATGTGCAGAAGCTTTGCATGTTCATGGGAGGGTGCCCGAACCAGTAGTAAAAAAAAACTGGCAATGCACCACTGTCCCAAAGATATAAAAATCCATGGATTATGGAGGAAACAGCTATAGAAATCTATTTTCCTATGTTTTCAAGGATTACTACCTCTTGTAAATGGCTTGAAACTGATTAGTCTTTGAAGAAAAAAACAACATTAAGACAGTGCTTCCCAAACCTTTTCCTTTCATTATCCAAAACTGTTTATCAAAAAGTTCTTTTTATCCAAGGTAGGCAAACATTTTAGGTACATTTAAATGTCCCTATTGTGATTGTCTAATGGGTTGGTTTGTGGTTACCCAAAGAAAAACCACTTTTATCCAATTTTCAGTAATTTACCCAGATTTAGGAAACACTGCTCTAAGAGCTGATAGCACACAAGAAAATAAGGATGGAATAGGAATGAATGAATGGACACAATTGGTAAATGAGCACTACTGGATCCTTATATAAAGCTACTAGCAACATGCGTAAGAATCTCATTGATTTTTACTTAAAATGCTTTAGATACTATTTGCTTTCTACTATCTCATTTATTTAGAAGGGAAAACAAAGATATATTCCATGGCAATTCCCCAGGAAGCAAAAGTTGAGTTCTTGTTATGCTGACAATTTGACATTCTCGCATTACCAACACAAAGACAACATGTGGTCCCTAATGTAATATTTCAAGTACAGAAGATTCCAGGCATTTCCTTCCAAAGTATACTGAATTTCATGGACTCGACTGTTTCAGATAAATGTAGGGGAAATATATTTTTGCCTATTCCTCTTGAAAACAAGGTTGGGGAAGACCTTGTTTAAACTTAGACCTAGTTAGCAGTAGGTGGAAGATTACCAAGAATTTCCAAGCTGCAGATTGAATATTAGGTGGTCAAAACGCCATCTTGGATGAAGTGAGTGGCAGACTATTTCCATATTACTACCAAGAATATGTCCAGGAAGATATATGGTGTAGTTTGACTTAATTTCATAGAGGAAATATAGAGAAATTCCTTGCCCCTCCAACAGGTGTTGCAGTGAATTTTTTCAATTTTTTTTAGAACCTATTCTGTAGGTGTGGGCTGTTTTGTGGGAGTGGCTTGGCAGTCATGTGACCTGGTGGGAGTGGCCAACTTGATTTCACTCACCAGGAGATGTCATGGATTGGGTAAAATGTGGTGGAGCTCACTTTACAATGCTCTTGCTTAGCAACCATAATTTTGGGCTCAATTGTAGTCGTAAGTAAAGGACTATCTCTGCCTTCCTCTACATGGCAGCCTTGTCCTAGTAAACTATTTCTCCTTTCTGGCAATTTTCCTCTCTGTTAGAGGCACCAAAATAATCCATACAATGTAAGGTTTCCTGCTGCAGCAGGGAGTTGGACTAGATGACCTCCTGGTAGCCTTCTAGCCCTAAATTGCTGTGCTGTTTTTCTTTCTTTCTGCTAACAAAAAAACCTACCTGAGGCTCTTTCCACATGCCTGCCAGATAGAGATAATGAGATAATAAGCCTAGAGAAAGTTTGACTCCATTCACAAGCCTTTTAGAAACACAATGCTCATATTGCACAAACCCCAAAACTTCAAAAACATAAAACCATATAACATATAACCATATAACCAATTTGTTCTTTCTTGCACCTTTTCAATTTAAAATTAAGACTTCAATTCCCAGAATTCTACATCCAGTGTGCTCAGTTCCGATTTAAAGTGACAGCATTTGTTTTTCTTCTTTGCGAAAGATGTTTCCTTTTTCCTTTTTCTTTTTCTTCTCCCTTCACCTACTTCCTCCCACTCTCCCTCCCTCCCTCCCCCTCACTCAAACACACACACACACACACACACACACACACACACACAAGTTGGATTTGACTATCTTTCCTACCCCCTACCCCCCCCCCCTCTCTCTCTCTCTCTCTCACACACACACACACAAGTTGGATTGGATCTCTTTTCCAATGACTTAAAAGCAGCTCCTCTGCCATCCTCCCCCATTACCCTGCTGCTTTCCCCAAACACTTCCCCCATTGCAAATGCAGCCTGCTGTCTGGGTGGGGAATGCCTGGAATGCAACAAAGCCCACCTATTCACCTTCTGCTGGCAGGCTGAGGTTAGAGGAGAGGCTGAGAAGCTGGAGGGGAGCCAATCTGAGCCTTCAAAAAAAAGAGGCTGCAGGAAGGTGTGTGTGCTACAGCATGGCTCTTTGCCTGGCTTCCTGCCTCCTCCTATGATCTCCTCAGTGCTCGCTTGTGCCCTCCCTCCTCAAGTATGGTTTGATTGCAGGCGGAGCCACGTTACCTTTTCAAACTTGTAATCAGTGAAGCTGGGCTGGATTTTTATATAGTTTTATCCAGCTGTGTGTGTGTGTGAGAGAGAGAAATAGATGGGAGCCTGGGGAGGAGGTCACTACACTTGGGGAGGGAGAGCATGAGTGATCACTGAGGAGACCACAGGAGGAGGCAGGAAGCCAGGCAAAAAGCCATGCTGTAGCACACACCCTTTCCCCCAGCCCCGGAAGGCTCGGATCCACTATGTAAAAATCCAGCCCAGCTTCACTGATTACAAGTTTGAAAAGGCAATGTGGCTCCGCCTGCAATCAAACTACACTTGGGGAGGGAGAGCACAAGTGAGCCAGGGTCCTTCCCTCCAGCCTTTGCCCAAAGCCCCACACAGCACCAGGAGGATGAAGTTTGAATTCCTCCCCCTCCCTCTGATCCACACGCACCTTTTCCAGCTGCTTCAGAGAGGACTTCAACTCTGCTCTTGTCTCGGGTTCTCTGAAGAAGAAGCCCCACCCTTGCTTCTCTTTGAGAAGCGCCTTGCAAATGGGCTGCAGGGCAGGGGAACATACCGGTATGGGGGCATGGCCATACCTCCGTGGAACGGGTATGCAAAATTACAGCAAATTTCTGGAACCGATACTCCCGAAGAGGTGTGAACCAGCAGAACCCACCTCTGAGTTGTTGGGTAAAGAACCTCATGTAACATCTCATAATTGAGAAAAAAGAAGAAGACTTCATATATGACTCTTGAGTCCTGGGTGAGCTTACCTTCCTTTGTGCAAACTAGGAGAATCATTGCCAAGCCAGCTGCTGGTATGTGGCTAAAACTCATGGAAGCTTGCTGAATAGGGAACCTGAGCCATGGCAGAATGAATTCAAAGGTGTTAACAAAAAAAGTGAAAAGAGAGACTGCCAAAGATCCAAGAATAGAAGAAAGCAAATGGGTGGCAGGAGAGACAGTGGAAATTGCCAAAAAGAGGAGAGACCCCTCCAAATGATAAAGTTAGGTAGCTATTGGAAGAAACAAGGAAGAATGTTCCAAAGACATTATGGGAGGAAACAGAGATAAAGAAGTACAGAATATTTTTCCAAAGATCTCCAATCTCTGAAGTACGTTCCAATCTCAAATTGGTATTCTAAAGAATGCTAGTGGAAAAAGTAAGAACTGAGTCAAAGAAGATCAAGCAGAAACGAAAGGAAGAAACCAAACTTCTGCATAGCAGGTATGTCAACATCCATGGTATCTTAGAAGACATATACAAGAACCTCTAATTTCTAGTTAGATCAGAACTCTGGCCATCACCACATTAAAAGGCTACAGGATGATGGAATATTTGCATCAGGGTATCATCAATAAAGTATCATCAATGAAGATTCTAATTCCAACATATCTGGAGATGAACCTGGAGATCAGCAAATCTGAAGGTCAATAAATGTTGGTCCAGATGGAGGCATACTGGGAGAAAATGTTCTCAAGCTTTTCTGAGCCAGGGCAGGGTATCTTTGTGGATGAGCCCTTAGAGCTGTGTTGGCAAACCTATGGAACGCAGGTGGCATGAAGAGCCCTCTCTGCGGGCATGACAGCCAGCTCAGCTCTATCGTGCATGCACGCGCACCTTCCACCGGCCAGCTGGTCTTTGGGTCTCTGCCACGTATGCACGGGGGATAGGGTGCATGCACAGGACACACACGTGCATGCACGGGGGCACTCACATTGCATTTTGGGGCCCCGCTCAGTGGCCCGTGCCCCGTATTGGACCTGAAAAGCCTCCTGCACCAACCTGGAAGCCAAAATAAGTGAGGGGGTGGGGCACATGCATAGGGAGGATCATGCACACATTGCATTAATGGTGTGGGTGCTTTCGGCATGTGACGACAAAAAGGTTAACCATCACTGCCTTAGAGGTATGAGGGTTTTATTTGAGTATGTAACCTCCTGAACTTTGAAGTCTTTTTAGACCATATGTCAACTCTGAAGTGAACATGGCTGAAGCCATCTTGGCTTCATCTTCAGGATTGCCACACAACACAGGGAGAAGAAAATAATTAGATGGGGTTTTGTAGCCAAAACAATGAAGCTCTTCTGTGGGAACCAAGGACATTTTCACAGGTGGCTGACCAGAGGGGGAGTAAATTAACCAAGTAACCAAACCAGTGACTTGGGGTAAAGGGGAAGCTTTTACTTTTAATTAGGTGAAAGCTGAGGTGTCAGGCCTGCAATTATATTCCTTTTAGAATTTTGGCCTGCCACACTTTCTCTTATTTCATTATGATGTTTCATTAGTACAGTTGATGGGACAGGAATAGGATTGTGGAATGTATTTTTTTCATTCTTTGCTAGAAGCCAAGGTCATCTTTTGCCTCCGCACTTTTACACCTGACCGGAAGTAGCTGGGTGTAGATACCAGCGTGGAAGAAGAAGATTGGACCATGTGATGGATTGTGGGTGTGGGGACAAGATCATGAACTTTTAACTGGGTGGAATTCTGATGTCATTTCCAGAATTGGGATTAACACAGATTGTGCTAAAATGTCTGCTTTAATAAACTGGAACTTTAAGGATCGTTTTGCCTTGGACTCTGATTTAATTCTAGATGATACTTGGAACGCTGACATGCGGGAATTTTAGAGTTGGCTTTCACCATGTGTGCCAGTATGATGTATCCAATAAAATTGTTCTTTGAGGAATTTGCTTGCCTCGGAGTTTTACTTTCTACAGTGCATTACTTGGAACCCTGGCACCATAAGCAATAGCATCCATCCTTGTTAATGGAGTTGCTTCCATTCACACATGTCTGCTTTGATACTACAGACACCAGACAATGAATTGTTGCATTTCATCCATGATTACTGCAGAAACCTTTCATAGAAAAACACCTCTGTCTCAATGTGTTGCCTACTGAATAAAGGATTTAGGGAGATAAAATGAATACACTAGGAAAGGAAAGACATTTTTCAGTTTTTGGTTCAAGGATAGAATCATCGTGGTTTTTTTTCTCCCCAAAGGAAGAATAGAAAAGATATGAAAAAAAGAACTTAGACTAGTTGCTAGGCAACCTGATTATCTGGACACCATAGGTAAGGAAGTGTGTGGTAATTCAGGATGACTGCAATTCTAATCAACAGCATCCTGAGATCCTATTTTATAGCATCCTTGGTAACTTGATACATTCCCCCTATTATATTCTAAGCAATCCTTAACTATGAAATGCATGGGAATGAATACTGTAGCGACATTTGTGATCCCAAATTCATCTTTCCTTCTTTTGCAAAAGAAGCATGCATTTTTAAAATTTTGGATCCTTTTGTGGAATTTGTGAGTTTTCTGCATTTTCTTAAAAAAAACCAACTGCTTCTGCTTTTGGTGTGTGTGTGTATGTGCATGTATGTTTGTGTGTTTGTAAGAGAGAGAGAGAGAGAGAGAGAGAGAGAGAGAGAGAGAGAGAGAGAGAGAGACAGACAGACAGACAGACAGACAGACAGACAGAGAGAGAGAGAGAGAGAGAGAGACAGAGAGAGAGATTTTGTATGCATGTGATATGTCTTATAATTACTTTTTCTTGAACTTCCATGACTGTTTAATACATCCAGAATGGAAATGGCTCCTAAATCAGCTTGTAACAGCTATTTATTTTGAAATAATTTACAGAAGATACATAACATTTTCTACTGAAAATAAATCAGAGTAATTGACATTAACTATGTTCACATTACGTGCCAAATGCAATAAAACAGAATTTTAAAAAGTGAAAATCGGAATAGTAAATACTCTGGCAATTTACTTACCTCAAAAGGCAGATAGAGATACAGAATAATAGAGTTGGAAAGGACCTTGCAGGTCTTCTAATCCAATTCCCTACTCAAGCAGGAGATCAATGGTTGTCCACTCTCTTCTTAAAAACCTCCAGTGATGAAGTATACATAATTTCTGGAGGCAAGTTGTTCCACTGATTAATTGTTCTCACTGTTAGGAATTTTTTCCTTAGCTCTAGGTTGATTTTCTCCTTGATTAGTTTCCATCCATTGTTTCTTGTCTTGCTTTCTGGTGCTTTGAAAAATAGGTTGACAAACCCCCCCCCCACCACTCTTCATTGTGGCAGACCCTCAAATATTGGAACTGGAAATATTGGCGCATATGATTTTGTCTGGATTTTTCTTCTTTTTTTGGAAGCAAACATGGAGAGCAATTTATTTCCAACAAATTGAATGAGAATAGTTTAAAAAGGCAGAATTTTTGGCACAGTACTAAAACATCTGCCATCAGAAGGTGGCAGAGTCTGGTGAGTCTTGGCTTAAAAACAAAGTAATGACAGTTCTGCTTAGTACTTTATTTATGTATGTTAATGTTTTAATTCAATTCAGCTGTGGTACTCCAAGCAGCGTGCAAGCAATGTTTTCTACATATCTCTACAAACAAATTAGTAAAACAATAAATATCAATGAAACAATAAATCGTAATAGCTATATGTATATACATATGTATATCCATCATTATATTTTATATTTATATGAACAATAATATTGTCACTTATTTAGTTGTGTTCACTCATTTTATGTTCCCAAAGATTTTCATCAGTTTTCTGACTTTATAATTTTTTAATTAGAATTTATATTATATTATAATTTCATTATAAAATAAGAATAAGAAAAAAGCAAGAAAATTAAGAGAGAGAATCAGCACTGCTATTGACTGAGCCCATTTCCCAGGCTTCAATCATTTCTCTGGCTATTTTCATCCCTGCTCAGCCAACAATCACAGTAGTAGCGAAATTGATTGCATGTCCCTTTTCATTGCAATGTTTGTATCTTGTTGCAGAAGATGAAATGTTGCTGTTACTCCAGATGGTGGGGACAAGACTGTCACTCATGATGGTTTTTCCTGTATCTATTCTGAACAGTTGCTTCTTCTTTCTTGTAAAACAGAGTATTAAAGTACTATCTGAATATTTAAAATTAAACTCTGCCTTTTTAAAGCAGAACATTAAATGATGAAAAGAAATTGTGGCATCAGACTATAACTGAGTTCAATGTTGTTGTCCCCCTCCCAATCTTCTGCCTTTCCCCTCCTTTCTGCAGTTTATAGAACCATCTTTAGTTTCCTATGTTTTAAGTCTATATCCTGCTTTCCAAGGCACGCTCAGTTACTTTCATTCTTAATAATTTCTTAAATTGATAAGGATTTTCCAATCAGTCCTTTCATTATCTGCTGGCAATATTAATTCAGGATGTATTCATGTTGAACAGTTCTATCTTATCTGAAGGAGTGGGAAATACAATTGAAGTGGTAATATTCTTAAACTATAATTATATTCCCATTTGATGTGTCACTGGAATTACTTGCAAGTTGAAAGAAGGGAGCAAGGAAGTTGCTATACCTGTGAATTAGTGATGAAAGGGTACTTAATATCAGCTTTAACAGATGGGACTCTCCCCAGTGAAAGCTTCACATTATTATTCTTCTGATAGAATTGCTCAGCCAAAACAGAAAGAGTTCTGAGCTACTTTTTCAGGCAACTGCTGGCCTAGTTATCAAAGATAAGTGTGCTAAGATCTTCTATACGGCAATAAGGGCTGCAACAATGCATTATTATGTTTTGAAATAATCAACTTTCCTTTTTGCATTAGCTCTACATGATTAAGATGGCTAAGAGTTCCACTGTACTGATGCATAATTATCCAAAGTCTATGGAAAAATCAGGAGTCCTATATTGGGATGTCAGGGAGGCCCCACCAGAACCATCAGAGGTCCCAAAGGTGCTGTTTTTCAAGAAGCAACTGGACTTTCTGGTTTTTCTTTTAAGACGTTTCCCTTCTCATCCAAAGAAGCTTCTTCAGCTCTGGCTAGACAGTGGGGAATTTATACTCCTTGCAAGACAGCTTGTCATTTGCATTCTTTTAGAGAGTCATTGGGGCCACCTGGTGGTTTATCTGTGTCATAAGGGTCACCTGTGTAGGCTATTAGAGCCAAGGTGGCGCAGTGGTTAGGGTGCAGTACTGAAGGCCGCTACAGCTGACTGTTATCTGCAGTTCAGCGGTTCTAATCTCACCGGCTCAAGGTTAACTCAGCCTTCCATCCTTCCGAGGTAGGTGAAATGAGGACCCAGACTGTGGGGGCGATATGCTGACTCTGTAAACCACTTAGAGAGGGCTTATATACCTTTCAAGCGGTATATAAGTCTAACTGCTATTGCTATTGCTATTGCTATTTAATATTGACCTAGATTTTGACATTAAAAAATTGAACAGCCCTCTCTCAACAGAGAGAGATGGATACAACATCATCTATCTCCAATCTACAACACAGTCCTTTCAAAAGTTCCAAGAAGACTCCATACCCATTTGCACTACTCAGGTGACCCTCACCACACTGATAAACTGAGGTGGCCTCAACAACTCTCTAAAACAATGCAAATGACCAGCTGTCTGCAAGGAGTATAAATTCTTCCATTCCCCACTATCCAGCCAGAGCTGAAGAAGCTTCTTGGATGAGAAGTGAAACATCTTCAAAGAAAAACCAGAAGTCCAGTTCAGTGGTGGGTTTCTGCTGCTGGTTCACTCAGGGGCATGCCAGCGTGCATCACGCTTGATGCACGCTGCACGCTGCGTGCCACGCACCCATCCGCAATGCAATAAAAATGCTTCTGTGCATGTGCAGAAGCCAAAAAACAAGATGGTGCTGCCTATGGCACTGCCAGGAGAACTGGTTTGGGGGTGTATCAAGCCTGGGTTGCTGCCAGTTCCAGCTACTACCAGTTTGGCCGAACCAGTCCAAACCTGTAGGAGCCTACCACTGGTGCAGTTGCCTCTTGAAAAAGGACCTTTCGGACAACCAAGACCTGGATCACTGAGAATCTCTATAGACAGAATCATCAGAACTATTTATGACTGGAAGATTGTGCTGTTGACTAGATATACTCCATAATCACCAAACTGTCTCTCTCCTGAAAATTGTTTTAAAAGCATCGCTTCTCTGTAGGATTTTCTAAAAGTAGAGGAAGATACCAAGATGCTTATTGGAATTAGGATTTATTTTCTACCTGTCTGCGGTCATTAGATAATATGGCTGTATTGGATTGATTGGTGCATCCTGTTACGAAAATCCCTCCCAGTTTGGCTCAAACCTTTTGTAGTGTTGATATAGTTTCTGGCCTCATTTCATTTTCTTGATCAGATCCAATTTACAACTCACTTGTCTATGTAAAGCTGGCACCTTTATTCTTTAGAGGAGGGTTGGAAGGCAGGTCAAGGTGACTTATAAAGAGACCCTGGCTTGGCAGAGAAGTGAGGTACACTGGAGAATTTCTTCCATGACCCCTTGCTCAGTTGGTATCAGTATGGAATAAAATAATATCAAGGCAACCCTGGGTGACTTCCCAAAAGAGATGCATGGCGTTAAGGATGTGCAAACATACTCACCCAGTAGGCATTTCTCATTTGCATTGCTGATTGCTGGATTCTGATAAACTGATGACAGATCTAGCAGAAGTACATCTGCATAGGGATGTCTATCAACCCAGCCACCTGCAAGACCCTCTTTGCCCTTTCCTGATGGTCTCTCTAGTCTACTTATCACTGAACTAAATGTATTACACTTTCCGTAGAGTGTTCATGATTTAAGGTCTATATTAGCCTTGAAAACCTTAACTCCTTAAGATCTCTTTTCATAGTTTGCAATCTGTGAATAATCACATGGTTATTTGATGGCCTATGTCATTACCCCCAAATATTTTGTAATAAATTATATCAGGGGTGTCAAACTCGAATTCATTCAGGGCCCCATCAGAGTTGGGTTTGACCTTGGGGGGCCAGGTGGATGTGGCCAGGGTGGCCAGCTCAACATCACTTGTGTTGGGGGCGCCTGCAGGGGCCTCCTGCAGTGCTCCGCCAGTGAAAACGCAGTCCTCCCGAGCTCCATTTTTGCTGCCAGAGGCACCGCGAGCTGGTCCTTCGCACACGCAGTTACTAAAAATCAAAATGGCAGCGGTCCATCAGCAACCAGGGAACCGGTTCAGGGATGTGGCAGGCCTGGGTCACTGCCAGTTCTGCAACCCAGGCCTGAATTTCACTACCGGTTCGGCCGAACCAGACTGAACTGTGAACAACCCACCTTTGGATCTAAGGACCCTGGCCTTGAATTTGATACCCCTGAGTAATATTGATTAGCTGGACTTTTAAAAAGCATTTCTACTGGAACGATTTCTTAATGAACAATGTATGGATGACACAATAGTAAAGACAAATACACAGAAACAGCCAAGAATTGAGAATCACTCTGTAAGAAAGGGAACTGTGAGTAAAAAAACAGCAACACAACATTCACTTCCATCTCCAACAAATCTGAAGCTTTAGAATAGGACCTCCAATCATAGAAGCAAAACAACAATTATTAGAGCATTACCCAATTGTCAGGGAAGAGAAAAATGATAGCCGGTTACTATTACAAGTAATCAGCCCAGATACCTGCCTCAGGGGACCTGAAACAAACCCTAAAAATAACAAGCAAAATCAGAATACAAAGAGGGTACCATGGGAAAACTCAACTGAGTTCATGGCAAAACAATGTCTTCTCACAGCACAAATGTTATCTTGATATTTCAGCAGCTTCCATCCATAAAACATGAACTGGAGACTTTGAAAAGAGATATAGTGGTTTTTGTTCAAAAGCAAGAACTTAGATCTTATATATTGATTAGATGCCAATTATAGATTCATTTTTGGACTTTTGAAATTCATGAGCTTTCCTAATAATCTTTAATGTTCAGCCCTGATGGAGCTGGTGGAATGGGAACCATTAGTGCATTAGAACACCAGTGAGAATGGCATGGTAGCCTAGAAGTGAAGACCTAATTTTCCCCTTGGAAGGTTGAGAGTTCCAGAGGCGATGACAGATGTTTCTCTATTAAGGAGCAAAGAGAAAATATATGTTGTGAACTCCCTGTAGGCGTCAAGAAGGGCATCTAGCCAATAAATGCTCAGTACCATTCAGTCACCTTGACTCCACCCCAAAGCAAAGGATTACAGGGACAGAAAAAGAAAAAAAACTTGAGGAACCTATTAATTTTACCTAGGCTTCTTATAGATCAGTATAACCATTTATTTCAAAATTTGGGAAAGGCAATTATTTTATGTTCATCTCCATAATTCTAGATGACACCTAATGAGCCTATTCCATTTAAGTCTGCAAATTCTTCTCCATTCTGTCCTAAGCTTGCAGACATCATCTTTTAAATATCAAAGCAGTTTTCCCCACTTCTCTCCCCTCTGCTTCTTTCATTTTGGAACAAATTGCATGATGAAGAGAGATGGAGATCTCAAAATGTAACCACAGTAGGATTTTTTTTTAATTGATGTAATGTAACTTCAGCCCTAGCTTACAAAACCTGTGGCAATGAGTTTGTAGAAATGGCACCCCCAAATGTTTGGAAGGCATCAGATTACTAATCCTTGATATGTATTGACTGGTAATGGTTCTCCAGTGTTGGAGACTGAAATATCTCTGGTGTACTTGAAACTGCTACAGGTTTTGACTGGGATCTTCTCTGTAAGAGTGTCAAACTTGCAGCCCATGGATTGGATGCATCACACACCAGTCACGCCCACCCCCATTTTAGCGAAGGGGGAGAAAAGTTGTGATATGTCACATTAGGACAACGTGTCATAACGAGTTTGACACCCCTGTTCTATATGAAGGTGATCTACTGTGTATGCAGCATATTACTCAAAAGTGGAGCCTTTATATTTTGGATTGGGAAAGAGACACATTGTAGAATATTGCTAGCTAAGAATGACCAAATGGATTCACAAAATTCTTCTTTATTGTACTCTCACTTTGGCAGGTGAACTTTCTGCCTGGATTTGAGAAGTTTGTACAGAAAAGTTTACAGGCAAGTTTTCCAGAGTCCCTGAAAAGAGAAGAAGGGATTGAAGGGGATTGCGCTTTCTTTCCCCCTTCCTTTTTATTACAAGTTGTTGTAGCTACCCTAGGTAAGCTTTCTAAAAGCTTGGCACACTTACAACAATGCTAAAGTCTTCGCAAAGAAACTTCTTGGTCACTTTAGTACAAAATATTTTCCAAATTGAGTGCAAGTCTGCAACTCCTCAGTGGATTTTCCACAAGGGAATGCTGATGACTAGATTTCTTTCGTGTCTAGTATTCACTCTATTATGAACTGCTCTCGAGCAAAAACCTCTAGTCTACCCATCAAAATTAATGATGAAATTATTCTCCACCTGCAAACCTGATTGCAATCACTTCATATTTGCAAACACTTAATGCTGTCAACCAGAACAACGTGTGTCCTCTGCAGGGAGGACTTCCTGAATGTCACTTGGTTTTCCCTTCAGAACATTTGTCTGAAAACAAAACAAAAAAAAAATCACCACAGTTTTGGATGGCTTGATGAAACTGACAAGATTAAATTGGAAAGAAAAGTAGCTGGAATGTTCTTGTATTTGTATTTCTGCTTCCCCACATACTCCATTTGTACTTTTATTGATCAATATTCAGATGATCAAAAGACAGATGTGGTGTAACTCGTACTGTTGGAATTTTATATCTTGTCAAAGTGAAATATGAAGACCATGTTAGGAAGTAGGATATTATAAATATGAAAGAATATTCAGTGCTCTGTTTTTTTATAAGCAGAACAGTGATACCTTTGTCTATCTCCTTGTAGAACCTAATAAGCATTAATGTTTTCATATAAAGGGACCAATTTAACTGCGAGGGCACTAAAATGGACATTAAATAGACAAATGCAGACTCATTTCTCTCTCTCCCTATGTTCCAGAGCTCCTGAAGGTTTTCACAATACCTAGGAAAATTATTGGAAGTCATGGTCTGGTTCTTTTCAAATGTCATTGTCCCAGGAAAAAACCTGTAGGGTTCAGATAAGAGCTAAATTGTGAAAGAAGCATGCAAAATAGCTTTTATATATATTAAAAAAAAAAAAACCTGAGTCACTCAAAGTAGAAATTTGCAGCAAGAAAGACTCTTCTGCTTTTTCACTTTGGACAGTCTCTAAGAGGTAAGAGCCAAGAGAGAGAGTTGGGCCACAGTGGAGGGAGGGCAGAGCCAGGAATTTAGAGATGCCAAAATGTATTCTTCTTTGCAAGATTGGGATTATCAATCTGTCACTTTTGCTTCTGCATTTCAAGTGTGTTTGATCACAGCTTCCAGAATACTCAGCCACCGTAGCCAATCAGCTGGGGTCTTTTAGGGGCATATCCAATGGTGGGTTCCTACCGGTTTGGCCGAACCAGTAGTGGTTTGACAGCCTGGGTCAACAGGTAGCGACCCAGGCCTGCCACACCCCTGAACCAGTTCTCCCAGTGGTGCCTATGGTGCCACCATCTTTTATGGCATTGTGCATGCGTGCACAGTGCGCACTAAGTGTGCACGGTGCAGGCACAAACGAATCAGCAGTAGTAACTGCTGGAAACCACCCCTGGGCATATCTACATTGCATCCTTAAGCTGCTCCAGTCCTGTGCTGATGCCAGCTGAGCTTTAGGCTGGTTTAAGAAAATCCTGTCTAAATTTAGACATTTTAGCAAAAGCTTGCAAGGTATTCAATCTAAATAGTAGGCTTTCCTACTACATACACTACCTTCTCAACACTCCAGGAAAGCCCTTCCTTCCTTCCTTCCTTCCTTCCTTCCTTCCTTCCTTCCTTCCTTCCTTCCTTCCTTCCTTCCTTCCTCCTTCCTTTTTATTTTCCTCCCTCCCTCTCTTCCTTTGGTTTTTAACTAGTAATGCTCTATAAACCGCCCTGAGTCTCTTGGGATTAGGGCGGCATACAAATGGAATAAACATAATATTCTGGTGTCAAGTGTTCTAACAACTTTCTACTCTAGCATTGTTGTGAAAAGTACTTCTTGAGGACATTAGAGAACATGGAAACCATTAACTTGATTGGAGGGGCATTTCTGTCCTTGCTAAGTAGCTGGTTAAATTTATCTGACTTACAAAAAAAAAAAGTAACGTGCCATAGGCAAAATGGACAACTGGCCCTCAGGCAAGGCAGAAGGCAGTGAGACATGAAAATATGCATGGAAGTTCTTTTTGAGCTAGGTGAGGGGAGTAAAGACAACATTGTCCATTCCTGCCATCTAAAAGTAGTTTGGGGCTTGTTCTAGGGGAATGGGGCAACTTGCCAGTGGAGAAGACGACTTTAATAGACCAATATTCATTGGTTGATTGGTTATTCTTTCAGATACTGGTATCATTTTCTCTTTGCACTGTATTTTTGTCCATAATCAATGGACAAGAAAATCCAAGATACTGAAATAGGTCTTGGTCTTACGTTTTCATCGATTATTTGTACTGCCCTGAAGAATTGTTTCAAAACATGAATTCTAGTGGAGAGAGGTTTTCATTGCCCTCTTTGAAGAAAAGGAAATAATATCTGGAGGGCAACCAAGAGTCTCCAAGAACTTCATAATGTATATTGGGATTTTTTTGTGGGGGGGGGGGGGACGGACCCTTCCCTCAGATGAATCCATTGGTAATGGTTACTTCTGGACTTGAAATTGCAAGCTTCAGAAATGCCTTAGGAAAATGTTAGGAGATAGAAAGTATAAAAGGACAATGTCCTTCAGCTATGGAGATTTTATCCTTCCCACAGAACAATTTCTTGTTCAAAATAAAGATAAAGAAACATAACCCCTTTTCTCACTCAGTCTTTGACAGCATTAAGGATTTGGTCTGAATCTGATAGAGCTGACATACAATTCTTAGGATCTGTGTATATGTGTGGGCGGATGTCTATGTGAAGCACTGCTCTAGATTCCATCAAATATAGCCATAAGGTGCATTTTTACATACTATTTCTGTGCTTCTATTCACTGATACGAATATTATTCATTCTCTCTGTTAGAATTCTAACCCTATTATGCCAGAAAGTATATAAACAAACCCTAGAAACAATAATCTGTCCTTCTAAAAACACAAATTCTGTTCTATTACACTTTCCCTATATGTATTTAAACAGTCTCTCTCTCTCTCTCTCTCTCTCTCTCTCTCTCTCTCTCTCTCTCTCTCTCTCTCTCTCTCTCTCTCTCTCTCTCTCTCTCTCTCTCTCTCTCTCTCACACACACACACACACACACACACACACACACACACACTTATTTATTTAAAAAATTAAATGGCCACCTAACTCACAGTGGGTGGCTCACAGGAAAAAAAAATACCTTAAATACAAAGCCCAGTAGACTCTGAACCTCCTGGTGGGAATAATAAAGCAAATCACTTTGGTGGGGCTCCATATCACCCTGAGATCCCCATGTCTGTGGACAAAACCACATCTTCAGCGTCTTTTGAAAGTGGATCAAGGTGAAAACCAAAGTTACCTTTGTGGGGCTCATGTTCAACCATGAGGGAGCTGATTTATTTAAGTTTACATTAAGTTTATTTTTAAGTTACATTAACCCTTGAGATACAGAGGTGATTTTCATTTTTAAAAAATCAGTTTTATAAAACATATAGAAACTAATGCAAACTAATAAAAAGCAGAAGCAGTAGTGCAAGAAAGAAAGAAAGAAAGAAAGAAAGAAAGAAAGAAAGAAAGAAAGAAAGAAAGAAAGAAAGAAAGAAAGAAAGAAAGAAGGCAGGAAAGAGAGAAAGAAAGAAAGAAAGAAAGAAGGAAAGAAAGAAAGAAAGAAAGAAAGAAAGAAAGAAAGAAAGAAAAAGCTGTACATGTGGACAACATTGAGCCGCAATTCTTGAGAAGATTCCTGAGAATAGCATAGACAGCCAAGAAGATAATCAAATGGATTAGTAAATAAATCAACATAGCCTCCTCACTTGAGGCTTCAGCCTCAAATTATACTACTCTGGACAGGTTATGCAAGATTTCTGGAAAAGGCTCTATTGCTAGGAAAGGTGGAAAGAAAGAAAAAAAAGAGGACTCATGGTGGATGAACTCAATTATAGGAAAAATCTTTGTGGATGCTGAGAGTCACAAAGACTTGATAGACCATAATCAATCATTCAAAGAGAAATAGATTGGATGCAATAGCCGTATACTTCCTACTTAAAAAAAGAAACCTTTTTTTTTAATTTAGGGAGAGATATGCTACTCTTGGCAGAAAAAGAAACAAAATACTTCTATTTTATATCAGTTTTCAAATGCTATTTTCCAGTCCTTTTGCCTTCTGACCTAAAATACTGCTGTAGCTATTTCCTCCATTTCAGTTACAGAAGGAAATAATAACAACAAATACCCATCACTTTGAGTATCCTTCTATTTCTAATAACTTAGTGTCCATTTATTATTACTTTTGGTTTCCTTCCTTCCTTCCTTCCTTCCTTCCTTCCTTCCTTCCTTCCTTCCTTCCTTCCTTCCCCATAATCTGTAGGTACTCCCAGTATAACTTGGGCAATACAATAATAACAATCTAAGAAACCAAGAAAACAATGATGAATTAAATTACTCATGTTAGTGTATAGCCAACATCTCTAAAATGTTACTTGGAAAATTAGTAGGGTGAGTATTGATCTGACCTTGTATGCACTAGACAAGTATTGTAGATTCCTTTTGGAGAAGGTGATCTAGGGATCAAGACATTTAGAGCTTTAGGGTTTAAAAAAAAGTAGCCATTTGAATGGAAATATTAGGGAAAATAATGCAGGGCCCTTAGAGCAAGGATTACCTAGCTTTACTGAATATCGCTCATCAGCGAGTGGGCTGCTGGATTTTATGTCAACTGTGGTTTCTATGTCATCTTCATTGGCAATCCCAAATGGGGCACATTTTTGTACTACAGTCAAATGGAAATAGGGGACATGGTGGCTCAGTGGTTAAGATGCTGAGCTTCTCTATCAGAAAGGTTGGCAGTTTGGCAGTTCGAATCCCTTGCACTGCAGAATGGAGTGAGCTCCCGTTACTTGTCCACTTTCTGTCAATCTAGCAATTCGAAAGCATGTAAAAATGCAAGTAGGAAAATAGGAACCACCTTTGGTGGGAAGGTAACAGCATTCCGTGCACCTTCGGCATTTAGTCATGCTGGCCACATGACCACGGAGATGTCTTCGGACAGTGCTGGCTCTATGGCTTTGAAACAGATGAGCACCCTCTAGAGTTGGGAATGACTAGCACATATGTGCTAAGGAAAATCTTTACCTTTTTTACAAGTGGAAATATTGCAGAAATTAGTGCACTCTCACTCTAGCTATGGCCACAACATCAGGTACTTCAGAAAAAAATCAGCAAATATTTTCCCGGCACTGCATCTATTTTCCAATCCATGAGAACTCTCCAAGTCAACAAATGTGCTCCTTCAGGAGCTGCCATCATATTCAGACTTATGGCAGAGAAACTTTCTGAACAAAGAGCTGAAGTGTTTTCTTTAGCTTCAACCTGTTTTCTCCCATCCAAACCCCAATAACTTCCAGACAATGACTCAAAATTTCCATGGTTTCTGTGGCCTGATTTGGTTTAAAAATGTAAATCTGTGTATTATCCACATATTGACCGTACCTTCTCCAAGCTGATAGATGATTTCTCCCAATGGTTTCCTGTAGATATGGAATGATAAAGTGAAGACAATCAGGTATTTGCTTAACGGAATTATCTGAATTATATGCAAGAAGGACGAAAATTGTCCATTTTAGATGGTTGAAGTGGCTTCAGCATAATTTCCCCTTTTACTAATCTAATATTTGCTTAATTATTCATGTCTCATGTTTGACAGATATTTATGAATACCATTTTTTTCCTGCAAATCTTACAACATTTTTCTGTCAAACTTTATTATTAATGTATGCTCCTCAGAAAGGTTTACATAGGTTAAATGGCATTTTCAATATCTGTAATGAGTATGAGTAGTATGAGTAGTTTATTTATATGCCACCCTTTTCCCTGGGGGGACTCAGGGCGGCTTACAATTCGAAAGTAATATCTGTACCATGTATTCTTTAACATGTTTGTTACCTTTTGGAGGTGTATCTATTGAAGAATCAAACAAGGAATGTATGAACATTGCACTTTTCATGATCTTTCTCTGCTGAAGATTACACTAATGTCATACCACCAGATGTTGGATAGGCAACATTTGTAACAGTCCTTGCTAATTAAATAGGTACATGCATGTTTAATTACATCACTGCAAATATTGGTTTGCACATCTTCTCTAGCATCAAACTGACTGAGACTTAATAGCAAAATGTAGGAGAGTTTTTGTGCATGGCTCTAGACCAGGGGTGTCAAACTCAAGTGCTTACATCTGGCCTGTGGGGCACCCTGGAAACAGTAAAGGACTGGCCCAGGATCCCTCTGCCCAAGCAAAAATGGAGCTTGGGAGGGCCGGACATGGCCCTCCCAGGCTCCGTTTTGGGCCACGACAGCCTCCTGCATCCCTCTGCCAGTGAAAACAGAGCTCAGGAGCCCTTTTTCACTGGCAGAGGGCTGCAGGAGGCCATTGCAGCCAAAAATGGAGCTCGGGAGCCTGTTTTTGCTAGCAGAGGGCTGCAGGTGGCTGTTGCAGCTGAAAATGGAGCTTGGAAGCCCGTTTTTGCTGGCAGATGACTGCAGGAGGCCATTGCTGAAAATGGAAGCCTGTTTTTGCAGCTTGGGCTGCCACCGGCACCCTCAACACAAGTGATGTCAAACTGACCACACCCACCCTGGCCATGCCCACCCCAGCCCTGAGGCCCTGATGTGGCCATCCATGAAATTGAGTTTGACACCCCTGCTCTAGACTGAATAATCTTCCAGAATAGGGACATTTTACTTCTTAAATTTCTAGATAATTGAACTCTACACTGGCCCTGTAAAGGTGCAGACCTTACTGATGGAAATGCTGGGAGAAGAAAAGTGGAAAGCACTATCATGGGCGAAGAGTGTAACAGCTGGTTACGCCTGCCATCTTGACTTTTTGTTTTACTTCCTTCACAAACTCCCTGCCCCCCCCCCCCATATACATTTTCTGTAAAACCAATTGTTACAGAACTGTATAATTAATATGGGCTAATAGGGTTTTAAGGTAGTACGGTAATACAAAGTATTGAATAGGTTGATATGCACAGCTGAATTGTGAGTGGAGATGGAATTGATTTCTGTTTGTCTGGCACTGGTTTAGAGTATATTGTTATTACAGCCCTATGGCTTCAAGGTACATACTGAAACTTGCCAATTATTGTGATTGCTTCTTGCTTGGAAATGAACTGACTACAGTGGATTAACTGAAGTGTTTGCTATCCTGAGGAACCAAAGGAATATTTCAATGGACATCTATAATACTGCAGGCAAAACCTCTATATCCATCTTTTTGTTTTGTTTCAAAGATAAAGAACCATACAGAACATCCCACAAAAATAACACAAGATAAAAGAACAATAATGATACAAGAAGAACAATAAAATAAACCCAGAAAGGAACAGAAAGGAGGAAAGCATCAAAAATTATTCTCTCCAAAGGTCTGAGTGAAGGGCCAAATCTTTAAGGACCTTCAAAAATACCACTGAGGAGATGGGACCAAAATTTTTTTTGGGGGGGAACCACATTCCAGAGGGCAGGAGCTGCTACTGAAGAGATACACTTCCATGAACGTAATAGGTGGCATTGATTAATTGATAATATTCAGAGCCTGTGAAATCTGTCAGATCAACTCAGTTGGGAGATAGTTACTTGGGTCCCTCAAGTAACCAGGCCTTAGGCCATTTTTAGGCAGTGATCAGCATCTTGAACCACACCCAGAAACTAACTGGCAAAGAGTCCATTTTACAAAGCAGAGGTATATTGTGGGAATATTGAGGCATGCCCATCACTTTCTACACCACTGCATTCTAAATCAGCTGAAGCTTCCAGGTAGTTTTTAAGGAAAGACCCATGTAGAACATATTGCAATAGTCAAGCCATGAGGTGACTGGGCATGAATGGCTGTCTGAAGCAGTCCCTTCATCAGGGGTGAAATTCAGCAGGTTGTGGCAGGTTCTGGAGAACCGGTAGCGGAAAGTTTGAGTAGTTCAGAGAACCGGCAAATACCACCTCTGGCTGGTCCCCAGAGTGGGGTGGGAATGGAGATTTTGCAATATCCTTCCCCTGCCATGCCCCCAAGCCACGCCCACAGAACTGGTAGTAAAAAAAAATGAATTTTACCACTGCCCCTCACCCTATCTAGGAAAGTATGCAACTGGCACACCAGATAAAGCTGAATACAAGCCTTCCTGGCCACAGTTGTAACTTGCTCATTGAGCAGAAAGTATGAGTTCAGGAAGATTCCTGAATTGTACAGTATACTTGAATGGGGAAGTGCAATTTTAGATCACCTTAGATGACCCATCTAAGGTCAAAGTTAGAATATCCCCAGATCGGGGCAGCCCAAACACCCAGAGCCACTCAATCTTAGTAGGATTGAGTTGGAGACAATTTCTCCTCATAAAAACCCACACTAGGAACTGGACAGTCTCAATTGGCCAGGCAGAGTTGAAAGATATAACTGGGTACTATCAGTGTCCTGATGATTCCAAACCCAAAGCCAGTGGTTGACTTCACACAGAGGTTTCAGGTGGGGAGTGGAAATGATTATGAATGAATGATGCTACTAAAGCTGCCAAGAGATCAGGAGGCACAAGGATGGATGCACCACTGCCACTGTGACTCTGCTACAGTTCATCAACAACCATATCCAAAGCTGTCTCAGTAATGAATCTAGTCAGAAACCTAAATGGGTCTAGACAATCCATTTCCTTCAGCTGCAGATTTATCACCTTCTCTTTTTGTTTAAAGAGTAATTTTATTATAAATTACAACTGCAACAATAAAAACCTGGAACCTTATTTCTTTTCAGTTTTTCTTTATTCATTCTGACAAAATTCTTTTTTTTTATTTAGAAGTTTTAACAAACCCTGTCTATTTCTTTAAGAATCTCTGGTTTCATCCAAGATCTTGCCACCAGACAGTACCCCAGCACCCCAGCCTCTTCAATTAGAGTTCAAAATAAAAGGAATTTGATTGACTTCATCCATCAGATAGATATTTGCAATGGCCCAGTGAATTCTCCGTGTGTGTGTGTGTCCTCTGATCCAATAGGGATATGGGCCACCCTAAACAGGATGGCTATTAGTAGACACAATAAGAATTGAGAAATAATGACGGTTTGCCATGTTCATCACCATGTAGTAATCTCTAATATGGGGTCTTACCTATGTCATGTCACACTTCTGTGAGTTTTCTTCCTTCTGGTGTTTCATCTCCTGGAGTTGGCTCGGGAAACCAGTGTGCAAAACTGGATCAGTGCACAGGGAGGGGTCACATAAAAACCATGGTCTCAGCCACCCGCCCATTTCAGGCAGTGACAAGACTCTCAGCCAAACCATCCAGCAGATTCCTAGGGAAAACCTCCAGCTCTCTCTGGAACTCTACTGAGACCATCAATTGCCAAAGCAAGCTGATTAAACAAGCTCTATCCCAGTAGGGACGGGTGACACCAATGAACTGGAAAGCAACCAGGGGGTGTATTTCCATAACTTGGGGTTGTGTGTTCTTTTGTGATCTCAAATCTCTGCTGGCTGGTATTGCCGCCTTACTCTATTCAATGGTAAGACCAGCTTAGATAGGCCTGAGTCCAATCATCATCTTTTAATGATCCCATAATTCCTTGTAGGGTGCAGTCTAGGCAACTGAATGGAGCTGAGTGATTACTGATCAGATGTCCTTCGTGTCACCAATGTGGAGTTATATTCAACAGATATATTCTCATCCTGCCCAGAGAGAGAAATATCCACCTCTACCTAGGATCGAACTCACAGTCTCCTGATTGTGAAGTGAGAGCTCCGCCTCTAGGCCACCACACCATTAAAGGCTGAGTCCAATGTTAGCAAGATTTCCACTCTACAAAGATTTATATCAGGAATGCATTATCTTCTGAGAACCAAAGGATACCCTTAGTTTTGAATGTTGTACCAGAGATCATATGTCCTTAAAAGAGTTGGTGAAATCAATTTTAGGAAAACCAAAACTAAAACTATTTAATATAATTGAAATAGTTCACTTAATATTACACTTAAATTAATCATGGGAGATCATTATTACTTCTTATTAAATTTAGTCACTTCTCCTTTGAATTAAAAATCCAATTTGGCAACAACTTTTGGAATAATCCTGGCGCTGCTGTGAGAAAATAGAGGTGTCCGTGGGCCACACACATTCACTATCTATAGCTTAGATACTGCCTTATCTTCTCTTCCGTAGCAATAAAAACTCCAGAAAAACTAGTTAAGTAGACTGAAGAAGTAGCAAGGATCAATATTAGGAAATAAAGAATTCAATCCAATATCTTTAATATACCATGAAGAGAATAAGGGATGTTTTGAGAGAGAGCATCTGTTACTCCTAGTTCTCATCCTGGATCAACATATCATGGCTGTTATCCAATTTACTCCCAAGACATAAGAAAATTGTTCAGCTTCCTTTGGAAATGTTTTTGCTTTAGTTTGGTTTTGCTCTATGCTGACAGCTAACTCAAAACTTTTGTTACCTCCAGGATTACTGCTATTGTTCCCTGCCCTCCCATCTGTAATGAAAACTTGCCCCCACCAAAGAAAGCTGATTCCTCTCCAGTTCTCAGGGTCAGAAGGACATGTCACATAGACATGTGACATCCCAAGTGGCTTAGTCTTCGTGCAGCTGGATGGTCCCTCGCATATTAGATGGTTGGATCAAAGGCTGAAAGCAAGAGGAAGGGCATAACCTGGG
The DNA here is from genome assembly GCF_051295495.1 of Thamnophis sirtalis. Lineage (NCBI taxonomy): Eukaryota > Metazoa > Chordata > Lepidosauria > Squamata > Natricidae > Thamnophis > Thamnophis sirtalis. The sequence continues at coordinate 19,566,055 of NW_028261389.1, forward strand.
GGAGGGAAGTGTGTTTATAAGATCACTAACTAACAGCGTGTTAGCTTGTGTCATGTGCTATGCACCTCTGCAGGCATTTCAAACTCGGTGATATGGAAAAAGATGGCATGGTTCCATGGGTTCATATGCTCACTGTAAGATTTCAGAAAGCAGAAGATGAATATTTATTAACCTGAGGGAGAAATGTCAAATGAAATTCTCTCAGATCTTTGCCTTTGGTGTGGTGGCATTTTTATGTTCTACACTTGGGCTTTTGCTAGCATGTCTCCACCATTAGCAGGGCTGTCAAGTGGCTGCCAAAGAAACACATATATGTATATTTTAAAACTCCACACACCCATCTTAATTCAATGGGGTCCTCCTTAGCTGCTACTGTAATTACTTCATTAAAAAAAAAAAAACAACTAGCACTATTTAAAATCCAAATATTTTAAGGCAGTGTTTCTCAACCTTGGTAACTTGAATGCTGGCTGGGGAATTCTGGGAGTTGAAGTCCGGACATCTTCAAGTTACCAAGGTTGAAAAACACTGTTTTAAGGTGAGGCTTAGAAAGGGGCCTGTCAGAATCTCAGAATCTGCTAAAATGAGAAGGTCCCCAAAATGACCTGCTCTATTTTTTTGTTTAGTGATAGTCAGGAGAGATCATTCACATCTGAAAAGATCCCCAAAAACCTTCAAATATCAAGGCTCCCTACCTGACACATTTTTGGAAAATAGTCTTTGATCCAACGCAGAAATTCTAGATGTCCCTCAAAATTATGCCTGATTTATATAATCTAAACAAATACAGAGAGAGAGAGAGGGGGGGGAGGGAGGGAGGGAGGGAGGGAGGGAAGGAGGGAGAGAAGGAGGGAGGGAGGGAGAGGGATAAGGGGGAGGGCGGGGGAGATGGAGAGAGAGAGAGACTGTGTTCCTTTGGACAAGGGGCCTTTGAAGCTATAGGTCATATCTTCCTATACTGCAACTTCTATGAGGATTCACAGACCTAATTTATAACACCTTGCTAATAAAATATCCAGGAAATACTGCTGGTTTTTTTTTTAACATATTACCTGATCAGTGTGTAGTAGTTTCTCTGAATGTGGCCAAATGCTGCTATGATGTATTTAAAATTAGGCCAATTTTAACGGCCCACTGTTAATCCACCACCAACCACAATATAAAGTTGACTGATTGTACACCCAAATTAGGGACGTGGTGGCTCAGTGGCTAAGATGCTGAGTTTGTTGATCAAAAGATTGGCAGTTGGGTGATTCGATTCCTTAGCGCCGCATAACGGAGTGAGTTCCTGTTACTTATCCCAGCTTCTGCCAACCTAGCAGTTTGAAAGCACATAAAGAATGGTGGGAAGTTAAAAATGTTCTGTGTGCCTTCGGTGTTAGTCATGCCAGCCACATGACCACGGAGACATCTTTGGGCAGTAATGGCTCTTTGGTTTTGAAACAGAGATGAGCACCATCCACAGAGTTGGGAACGACTAGCACATATGTGCAAGGAGAATCTTTACCTTTACACCCAAGTTATAGTGTTGAGGGGGTGGGGAGGGACTTCCAAAAGTACATTTAACTTACAATTACTAGTTAACATTTGACTACACTGAACCTTTTCTATCTATTCCTTTTGATTATTGGCTTTTCTAAGGAAAGAAACAGTGACAGATGGGTGAGTAAGCGCCATAGAACTATTACTTTGTTATATTTATATCCAGTAAAATGCATGTGGGAAGGGAAAAAATGATGAAAACAGAATCAGAATGACACAATACATGTTTGAATCCTTCTGTATCATGCCAGGATGTCATATGTGTGTATGGAAGAAATAGCACTTCTGTTCCATGTTGCAATGATGCTTTTTGACAAAAGTATTGGATTATGTGGATGCCTCTGTTTTCGTTTTTCATCGGTTTTGTTCAAAACCTCAAGGTGGCAAACGCAAAGATCTTACTTCTTTTTATCTCTAGAATACAGAATCAATGAGAGAGAAATATTGATTCAAGCCAATCAGTGAAATGCCATGGTTAAGGGTGAATTATGCCTTATGCCACCAGGCTTGAAATTTGGGACCTGGACAACCTAGAATTACACCGCCTACGGTCTGACCTAAGCTTAGTACACAAAATTGTCTGCTACAACGTCCTACCTGTCAATGACTACTTCAGCTTCAACTGCAATAATGCACAGGCAAACAAGAGATACAAACTCAAAGTAAACCACTCCAAACTTGATTGCAGAAAATACGACTTCAGCAACAGAGTAGTCACAGCCTGGAATGCTCTACTTTCCTCTGTTGTTACATCCTTAAACTGTCTACTGTGGATCTCATCCCATTCCTAAGAGGTCTGTAAGGGGATGTGCATAAGCACACCAGCATGCCTACTGTCCCTGTCCTACTGTTCCCATTGATTTGTACTCATTTCTTATGTATATACATAAGTAAGCATGCCTGCTTACTTATATGTTTATATGTTATATTTGTACTTATACTTGTTATATATGTGTGGAATTACATATTAGGCAGTTGTGTTAGCCACTAAGCTATATGTCTATATCTCTATCTCTATCTCTATCTCTATCTCTATATATCTCTATCTCTATCTCTATATATAATTTTTGATGAATATTTTCTTTAGGTAGAAACCAGCAGTATGAGCAGAAGAGAAAGCTGATTAAAATTGGTAAATTACTATTGGTATATAGTAATAAGTTCTCAGGAACCAAGATCACTTGTGATCCTTTAGACCGGGGAAGACCACATACAAGCAAAACATATGTTGTGGCATCAAGTTTCTGTCACAGATTTACACAAGTGGAAAAAATCAATATGGCCTCTGCTCTGGCAATCAATGAGGAGAGAATTTGTATTTTACCAGTTAAGTATCATTTGGCAGCATAAAACTTGAACACCTTCAAGCCAGCTTTGCTGATCCAGGCTATTCTATACTTCCCCCTTGAGACAGAATTGCCCTTCCAGGTGCTTTACTTGTGGTTGCTGCAAATGTAGTTCTTTCTCCAATAGGAGAGTATGTAGTTCAGGGTTGAATTGTGAAGTCCTTGGTGCTCTTTCAACTTGTTTCTTTTACTTGCAGGTAGTTCATTCAATGCTACCATGGAGCATTTGCTCCCTGTTTATATACAATAGCTTGCTCTTTCCGTTTTGGTGGGGGTGTGGCTTTGTCTTTTTTAGTTCCTTGATTAGGGTATTGCTTTCTGCTTGATGGCTTGCCAGGTGTCAATCCTTGCTTGTCTGTCTGTCTGTCTGTCTGTCTGTCTGTCTATCTATCTATCTATCTATCTATCTATCTATCTATCTATCTATCTATCTATCTATCTATCTATCATCTATCTATCATCTATCTATCTATCTATCTATCTATCTATCTATCTATCTATCTATCTATCTATCTATCTATCTATCTATCTATTTTTCCATCCATCTTACCACAGAGTAACTCTGGATGGCTTCAGAAAACTCTGAAGGTCAGGAAGGTTGGAGATGACCTCACTCAGGAGGACAAAATATTCCAAAGGTCAGGACCGATGGCAGAAAAGGCTCTTCTCATGGACCTTGCTAGAATATCCTGCTTGATGGGATCCACAGCATTCCTCCTCTGCTGGGTGGGATGGGCCAGGGGCAAGACTATTCCTCAAGTAACCTGGGTGATGGTACTGGAGAAGATGTGTTCTGTTTTTGTTTTGTTCTTAGATTTTTATTGTCTCTTTGTAAAAAAAATATGGATTATTTCTATGTGTCTATTAATGACTGATTTGTTTGAATGGCAAGCTTCCAGGAATTCCCTAACTTTTTTTGGATGTAGCTTGATCTAGGATGCTCACAGTTAAAACTATGGTTGTGTTTGACCGTATATTGTGAGATTAAGGAGTGTTCAACATGTCTTCTGACTGCTACTTGATGTTCATGGATATGTGGTGTAATCCGTCTGTCCTACATAGTGGCTGCTACAATCTTTACACTGTGTATTGTCAATGAATCATAAAGACATCTGCAAAGGAGTCAAAATGTCAATTTCAACCTCAAAAGACACAATTTACATAACAATGGGACACTTCAACAGCTGCAAGCCAGGAACAAAATCTTGGGTATTTTGTTCCAAGGTCTGAATGAAATATTCTAACCATTTCTGGTCTTTACCAATAGAATACAACCATCTCAGAATATAACACAATAAAGTACAAGGCATTTTGTTTGAATCATTGACCAATTCCAAAAGAAAAAGGAAAATAAATTCAGAGATCGCAAATAAAAATTGTAAGAAAACTTTCATCATCATCATCATCATCATCATCATCATCACCACCACCACCACCACCACCACCACCACCACCACCACCACCACCACCACCACCACCATCAGTCAAATGCAAAAAGCCGCACTGCTTGGATCTGCACGCATATTACGAAAATACATTACGACGTCCTAGGCCCCTGGGTGGGGCCCGACTAGAAACCAATGCCAAATCCGGCGAAACAACTGGCCGCTGTGATACAATTGTATAATAATAATAATGCTAATATTGTTAAAAAAGCAATATTGTATATTTTACATATAGCGATGTATGTAGCAATGTAGCCACATTCGGAGAAATAAAATCACACTGATCAGGCAGCAACATCTGTAAACAGAGTAAATCCAGATGGAATAAAATTAAACTGGTTGGAATCGCCGACGATTTGAACAGAATGTTCTGAGCAAGGCTGCTCACTGAATCCACTTTTTCAAATGACACGGCAGTGGAATGATTATTTTAATTCTTTGGACTGTCCAAATTAGATGTGGAGTGATTTGTAGGATGTGATTAATGTACAATAATTGCTGTTATTGCCATTATCTAAATAGGGACTTCAAGAAAGGTCAAGCAGCCCAAGTCCTTGATGGCAATAGAGGACAATTGCTCTCTTCTTACCACCGTGCATAACTGAATATGCCTCTCAAAAAATGTTGATTGTATTTCAGGAGACTCCCCTTGAAGCTAATGAATGCTAAGTGTAAAATACATGCGGGCTAGTTGCATTCGTGCAGTTAAAAGTTATGAAAGCACTGGGACCAGTATTCCTCCTCTTGGTAAGGGGAGAAATCAGTAAACTTTTCAGCTTACTGTGAGACTAAACATTCTTTTTCTCTGTGAAACTATGAAATTTCATGCCACTGGAGGCCAGTCTGGGATCTTCTATGATGTATTTTTTTGTAGAAATGGTCAAGAGCTGCTTAGGAGAACATTTACACAACAAGCAGTGTGGATTTTTTCTTTAGATATATTGATATCACTCCTTTCTCATATTAAACTTTTTTTAAAAACTTCATAAAGGCCTTAATGGTTGCTCTCCACTTTGAGTGGTGCAGGGCATCTGAAAAACACGTTATAATATCCACATTAAAAATGATTTGTCTCCTTTCTTTTTTTCTTCAGTATAAGCTGTGAAAGTCAGAAGCAGCAGAAAGCAGATTATTACTGATTAAACAAATCGAAAGTCAGCAGAAAAGCTGCTTAAAGCAATGTGAGGTGATAGTTAATTATCTTTGGTGTTAGAGGTCCAGCAAGTATAGATGAGTGTGTACTTTTTAATCAGTGAAATTTTGGAAGTGTTAATTTATTATTTACCTTGGTAAGAGGTATTCCTGCAGCTTTCCCCAACAAATGGAAAAGAAGTTTCAGTGCTCCTAATACTGGATATCACAACCATAGATAATGAAATAGTAGATAACAGGGTTGTTTAAGAGAATGTATATACTGTCTGATCTCGTCAAGCAGGGATGGGCATTCTTCAGGTCCCATCAGCTAAGGAATGGGTGAGTCTCTTTTGAAGGTTCCTAAGTTTCATTTTTTCCCATCTGTGTAAAACTGGGAAATACTTTTAACTGGGAAACAAAGAGAATCCTAGACCAAAATGCAAAAATGCTAAGGAATTATTTGGTAGTTTGGCATTCAGACAAATCAACCATCAGTAGACACATAGAAATAAATGACATTTGCTCACCTTTCAGAAAAGACAATAAAAAAGCTAAAAAGAAAATGCCTAAACCACATCTTCCCCACCAATCAACACTCATAAGCAGGGCTTAATAGCAGGCAAGCAATCAACAGTACTCTAAGGAACCACAAAAGACACAATCACAGCCCCACCAAGGGTGGCAGAGCTACTTATAAGCTTCTGCATATAAGCAGAGAGCAAACTCCACTCTCACTCATGTTGATGATGTTATCTAGTTGGGTAATGAAACATCTGCATCAGACAACCAAGCTCAGAAAGCACCAAAGACTCCACAAAAAGCTAAGTATCATCAGGAGGAAAAAAGAATGTTGTCTTAGGAAACATGGAGTGATCTTATCACAGCCAGTAGTTAGATGGATAGCTTCCTTAGATATCAAATTATAACATCTATCCTATTGCGATTCTATGGCTCCATATTGTGGTGATTGTGATGCATCCAGCCAGCAGGCTGCCAGTTTGATACCCCTGACAATCAAAGGCTAGAACAATGGATCTATCTTTTTTGCAACTAAAAGGAAAGGCAAAAGGATAACATTTCACAGTTTTGAATGAAAATAAAACATATAGTGCCAATCAAATCACTCACATGCACTGCAAAAGAAGGACACTATAAAATGAAATTTCCTCTTTCACAACTAGTCTTCTGTTCTGGCCCCCCTGTGTCCGGTAATGAACACAGACACAGGTTTAGCTGTTTGCCACTCTTTATTCACAGCAATTATAATCCTGTTGGCTGAAAGCCCAGACACGACTCACTGGCAAGACATTGGCAGCAACCCAGACTCCAACAGACATGGGAACACAAGGCAGACCAGACAAGGAGTTCTCCAGATTATTACAAATGGTTGTGTCTTACAAAAGGACTCCTCCAAAAGTCTCTTCTTATATACTCTCTTGGGAGGGGCCAAGCCACAACCACCTGGGCTTGATTATCTCTTATGAGTCAGTCTCCGTAACTGCTGCCTCCGTTTCTCCGCCCTCCGTTGCCTGGTGTCAGGGACAAACTCCCTTTGATCTTCCCCACTGCTCCATGCCTCAGGTGCCTCCTGATAGCCAACCAGCCTCTTTAGAATATAGACTATTTACATGAGCTTTCTACAATAGACTCCCTCCAGTCTTTCAGGAAATTGTCATCTAATAGAAGCTTCCTAGAAGACAGCAGATTGGAGAAGGCCAATCTAAATTACTGTACCCCATGAAAGAAGCGGAGATTGAGAAAGCTCCCTTGAAACTCCCATGGCCAGACAGAGGTGGGAAAAAGCATCAACATTTCCAGGCTCAAGGGAGGGAGAAAGAAAATAAAGGGATGTATAAAACCCAAAGATGGAAAGCAAATAATCATTTGTTTGCAGGCTAAAAAAAGGACCATTATTCAGGGTTTCAATCATTCAAGACCACCAAAGAAATCTCCAAGTTAACTCAGTAGGAAAACATCTAGATTTGAATCTCTGGGGCATAGTTATATGAAGACTATTTTGCTCTTTAGTGGGTAATCAACTAGGTTGCTTAAATCTTCATTCTTCTTTGTAATACCAATTTTGATTAGGCCAGGCATGCATAAGAGTTTCCTTCCAAGTGAAGCCAAGTGCTGAATAAGGAGTTAAGTGTCTGGAAAGCTTGATTTACTGTTCAGCTCTGGCGTGTGCCCTGATAGGGGAGAAAAAGTGCAACATTGCAAGAACTCTGTAGTAGATGTTAAGGGCTTCTTGACATAAAACTCGATGGGGGAAATGCTCCCTAGAGGGATAAAGTTTGAAAATCCGTGTTAGATATGGTGACATAGCAGGTATAATTGCAATCAAGTAAGCAGGGATATGCGACAGCGATCCTATATCACTCATTAAATTTTGAAATCAAACATAATTGGTTGTCAAACAGACTACCAAATATCTAGACAACATTCAGCAAATATTCCAAAAGTATCTGGAGATATGTCAGCAATGAAATTTGGGAAAGGGGAGAAAACACTTAGATCCAGTTTATCTCAGTGTCAATACTCAGCCCTAGATCTATAAAAGGTAGGTTAGTAATTTGAATTTCCCATTTAAAAAATCTGAACAGGCTGCATATTTAATTCACTCCCAAATGATGTAATACATCACCTAATTTATTTCCCCAAGATATTCATGAATTTAACTCCAGTGAACTGTCATCCTAACTAGTACAATTTCATGCAACACTGCATTTACACTACTGCAACAGAAGACCAGCAGAAAAAAAGTTCATGCGTTGTGAAGGTCATTGTATCAGCACAATCAAAAGTGTATATATTTGTGTGCAAGGATATGCATGTGCTCTCTTCTTCTTCTTCTTTTAATGAGTAACAAATACTGATTAGACTAAGGTCTTTCAAGTAAATTCTGTAATGTTTTATTGGCAGTTCTGTGGCCCACAAATAAATAAGCAATTGAATTTCATAAATTCTCAATTGTTTTTGAGATGGCATTAAGCAGACATGTAAAGCAGCTGGCTACTGATTTAACAACTTCTCAGTGAATAAAGTAAAAACAAAGCCATCAGTCTGATCACCCTTAACTCCTTAGGACAAATCATTATTAGAATGTCAGTTTATTATGACAATAACAGATTGGAGGTTTTCTTTGCTAGAACTGGTTTTATGAACATCCTACCAACCCTCTCAAAAAATGTGAGTGGACTACAGGATGAGAGAATGTGGTTAAGATGCTGGGCTTGTTGACTGGAAGTTGGCTGTTCTAGTCCCAAGCGCCACACATTGGGGTGAGCTCCTATTCTTGCCCCAGCTCCTGCTAACCTAGCAATTCGAAAGCATGCAGATGCAAATAGATAAATAGACACCACTTTGATGGGAACATAACATGTTCCAAGTGCTTGGGCAGAGGTGGTTCAGCTGGTTCAGACCAGTTCACCCAAACTGGTAGTGGAAATCGCGGGTGGGCCTTCCCACCCACCCTGGCTCTATGCCGTCCTATTTAGGCACATTTTCCAAGTGTAAAAATCAAACGTAAATAAGTGTATGCCATGCATGCAACACAACTGCATGGCTTTTATTTTGAAGGCAACAGCTTTTTTAAAAAAAATACATGTGTGTGTGTGTGTGTGTGTGTGTGTGTGTGTGCCTAGGCACCTTCACAGCCCTATTGGTTTGGCCCTCCAAAACAGTCCCAGTTTTCACATGTAGCTCCTTCATAAAATTAATTGCCTACTCATGATTTGGAGCATTAGAGCAATGTTTCTTTACTTCAGATACTTTAAGACATATGGACCTCAACTCCCAGAGTTCCCCATGCTAGTTGGGGAATTCTGGGAGTGGAAGTTCACATATTTTAAAGTTATTGAGGTCGAGGAACCCTGAAATAGAATATTAATATCATTTCCATGATTTTGTTGACTTGATTTATGGTGCCATTTTTAAAATTTCATTCTCTTTCATTTATTCTCATTCAGTAGATACTTTACCCCAGATACTTTACCTCAGATACTTTAAAACATATGGACCTCAACTCCCATAGTTCCCCATGCTAGCTAGGGAATTATGGGAGTGGAAGTTCACCTGTTTTAAAGTCATTGAGGTTGAGAAACATTGAATTAGAATATTAATAGTATTTCCATGTTTTTGTTGACTTAATTTATGGTGCCATTTTTTTTAATTTCATTCTCTCTCATTTATTCTCATTCAGTATTTCATACTTGTATTTTACTTAGATCTTGAAATCATTATTGTTTTCTTCATTATAAGCCACAAAAAGTTAATTCATTATGGTGGGGAAGAAATCTAATAAATAAAAAATAAAATGTCTGGTTTTCTTTTGACTAGGTTATCTGTAAACTGTGTCTTGGCAGTCCACCAGAGTAAATATTGGCTTCGGGAAGAGAACAGCTAACAGAGTCAGCCTGTTATGTAAACATGGTCACTAACTGGACTTAGAGATAAATATTTCTACTCATCTTGGTATATGGAATAACAGGGTTGCTGTGTAGAATGCAGCTAGATAACACATGCAGTGCCCCTGTGCAAATGAAAACCTATCAGTGTTAAGTATCATTCAGACATGGATGGAGCTTAGTTACTTTCCAGCTTATGATAAGAACCATTGCAAAATAAATACAAAAAAAATATCAATATATATAAAGAGAACATAGCACTCACATGGAATGTTGTAAATCTCTTCCATCAAGAAAATACTTTTTCACAGAATGATGCACATAAAGAAAGCCTTTCACCTATCCAGCCAATTTTCAAATCAACCCACATTTGTTTTTAAGCACACTACGAAGCCAGCTTTTTAAGCCCTGCATGGAAGCATGTTTGCTGTTAAATTAATGCCTAGCCTGTTAATGAAGCTTGTCTTGCTAAAGAGTGAATCACTGATGTAATTGAGTCCATCCACTTTGCTGCTTGTTGTTCTCTTCCTTTCCCCACCATCTCTCTGAACTATGAATACTAACAACAAGGAAAAAAAGTAGATTAGGAAATCTATGAGAACAAAAATGCCTCCAGTCCGTTCAAACTATATTCTGAAGAGAGTGAAGCAAAAAAGAGAGAGTTCCACTATCTCTTATATCCAGAGGGTGGTTTAATTAACAATAGGCCAAGTTCAAAATAGAAACAGAAGTAATATCTTGGGGTTCTTCCCATTTGCCCAGCAGTCAAATATGCTTAAGAGTGCAACCTCCAATAGTGGCAACATCAATAGTGGTAGTAATTGTTTTGTTGACCTTGCTTTTACAACAAAAATCAACCTGTGACCTGATCAATCAATCAATCAATCAATCAGAAAACATGTATTTTCATCTCACCTGTAAGTTAAGGATCTGAGCTATAATTAATAAAATGTAACCAAACTTCTGCCTTGCAATCTCAAAAATGTGCCATAGGAGAAAAAATGGATTGGAAGGAAGGAAGAAAAATATCAGTAAATGCAGTGGGCTGCACTGGAAATGGTTCAGTGACCTCATAGAAATGCTCTTACCAATATATTGAGCCATGGTAGCATTCCAGTGGTGGGATTCAACATTTGTTTACTACCGGTTCTGTGGGCAAAGGATACTGTAAAATCTCCATTCCCTCTCTACTCCAGGGAAGGTTACTACAAAATCCCCATTCTCTCCCCACTCCAGGGGAAGAATACTACATAATCTCCATTTCCACCACACTCCAGGAGAAGGATACTCGGGAGGAAGGGAATAGATGGGGACGGGGCCAGTCAGAGGTGGTATTTACCAGTTCTCCAAACTACTCAAAATTTCCACTACCGGTTCTCCAGAACTGGTCAGAACTTGTTGAATAACATCTCTGTAGCCTTCGTTATGTGCTATCAAGTCATTCTCAACTTTTAGCATCCACATTACTTTTCTCCATGACAATCTATCCCTAACTTGATCTTTCAAGTATTCCAAGCAGTGCACCTATTTCTATTGTAATTAAGTGCATCCATCTTATTGCCGATGGTCCTCTTTCCTTCCCTTCCACCTTTCCCAGCATTAGAACCTTTTTTAGAGAGCTGGGTCTTCGCATAATGTGTCCAAAGTAAGGTAGTTGGAATCCAATCATTAGTGCCTCAAGTGACAACTTTGCATTGATTTGTTCATTGATCCATTTGTTTGCTTTTTTGGATGTCCATGGTATTCTCAGGTGTCGTCTCCAACACCAGAGCTCAAAGGCATCAATATTCTTCCTATCCTGTTTCTTCAAACTCCAACTGGCACTTAATACCATGGCTTGAATATCAAGGGATTCTGACCTGTGTAAGCGTGCACTTGAATATCTTTTCCAATGCCTTTATTGCTGCTGTATCAAATGCTGGTCTGCAGAATATTGCTTGACTGCTTGATCCTTTACTGTTGATGATTGATTCTAAAAAGCAGAAAGTATCTACCATCTCCAGTATGACAGCATACCAAAGAGCAAAATTGCCTATTTAAGGTGACTCAAACTGACTTGTCCCAAATGTTCACCTCCTAATAAACACTATTTAAATTTTTACTGTAAATACTTAATGCTTTAGTTTGGACATGCATTCATTTATGCATTATCCCTGTAGGACCATGTGTCTTCAGATGACAGATAATGAAAACTTTGTTTAGCTTGGGTATCTTCTTCTTCTTCTTCTTCTTCTTCTTCTTCTTCTTCTTCTTCTTCTTCTTCTTCTTCTTCTTCTTCTTCCTCTTCCTCCTCCTCCTCCTCCTTTTCCTCCTCCTCCTCTTCCTTCTCTTCTTCTTCTTCTTCCTCTTCCTCTTTTTCATGTTATAGGACAAAATGGTAAATAATTGGTTTGAAGAACCTGCTTATGAGACTTCCCACCCATTTAACTGCCACCAGTCAGTGTTTTTCCCTCCCCTAATATAATTCATTAGCTTTTGATGAAAAATAAAACAATTATCTTCTTAGCATTAAAAGTGATATAAAGGGCTGATTTTTCAGCACACTACAGGACTACTTTGCATTTTTCATATTCCACATAGTTTCAAGCCCTAAATTAAAATAAAAAATAAGAATAGATGGCAAATGTTATTTCTTACCTGGAGAAAATGCAGAGAAGCCCTAGAAGAACAAGAATAGACAGTGTAACCAAGTTTACAAGATTGCAAGTCTGCATTTCTACTTTTAAACTTGGGGAAGGAGGAGAGGACGTCAATTTCAGGATATATCAAATACTACCAGACCAAAGCATCCATTTGTAAGTTCATAGCAACAGACACAATGTATGATGTGGACAAAAAGTTAAATGGAAATACATACTCATAAACAAAATAACTGAAGGAAATTTAAATCAACTGCTTGGCAATCTTCTTTCTTGCCTTCCTTTTGCCCAATTCAAATGAAGATAAAGCATACATGTCAACAATCCACTGTTGCAGGACAAATAGTTTTAACCTTCCAATTCTGTCTAATCATTCTCTTGGCTTCATCCCAACGTAGCCACAAAGTATCTGTAGGTCTTAGATTGTTGACAAGCGTCCCTGTAACTCTGGATATAATTAAGAAGAAAATGTCTGACCATTGGAAAACACTGGAACATTTTTTATGCCTGAGAGAAGACTTCAAACTGCTGCAGCTGTTTGAAGATGTGCTGTTTTAATAGTTTGTTTCATTAAAGCAGCTGCATCTCCATTTTTTTTAGCGTTGTAAAAAATTAATAAGAAAGATATGCATGCTTCAATGAATAATACAGAGGGGATGGGCTTGTACCATGAACCTAAAAGGAATGGAGTGCTAAGTACTAGGATTTGTGAACACCTATATGGATGCCGTGGCTCAGGGGCTAAGATACTGAGCTTGTTGATCAGAAAGATTGGCAGTTTGGCAGTTCAAATCCCTAGCACTGTGTAACAGAGTGAGCTCCCATTACTTGTCCCAGCTTCTGCCAACCTAGCAGTTCAAAAGCATGTAAAAAGGCAAGTAGAAAAATAGAGACCACTTTTGTGGGATGGTAACAGCGTTCTGTGCACCTTCGGTGTTTAGTCATGCTGGCCACATGACCATGGAGACGTCTTTGGGCAGCGCTGGCTCTTTAGCTTTGAAATGGAGATGAGCCCCCTAGAGTTGGGAATGACTAGCACATATGTGCAAAGGGAACTTTTACCTTTACCTGAAATGGAGTTGTTATTTCATGCCAAAATGACAAAAAGGTCAGTTTCTATGGATGTAAATTCATCAGAAGCTTGCTAGAATTTGGCAAACATAAAATCTTACTTTTGCATCAGTAAGGCCACTCTCAAAGGGAAATCAACAAAATAACTGGATATTCAAGATGTGGTATTCTAAGCTGTTACAAAGAAAAGTGAGGAACCAGAGGAGGTCAAGGATCTAAAAGAACTGGAAGGCCATGGAAACTTTCAAATTCTGATGAGAAATTCCTTCAAGTTTCTTCTTTGACAGACTAGAGAAAGTCCAGCAAGGACTTGACTCAGCATCTGGCAGCTTCAACTGGATGCCAAGTTGACCCTCCTGCAATCTGAAGAAGCTCCCTCAGGCATGGTCTTTTGTGGAAGGGTAGCAACCAAGAAACCACTTTTGCGGAAGACGAACAGGCTAACAAGGCTAAGATATGCTAAAACTTACAAAGTTGAACTGGGAATCAATGAAAAGGAGCATTATGGAGGCACTTTGGCCTGAAATAGTAGGAGATATGCAAGTGTTAGCAATGGCGGTACTTAGGATTCCATTCAATTTAAGTTTATGGGAGTCAGTTATCTACTGTTGCTTAAGTGTAAGGAGAGGTCACACTCCATACTTGCCATTTTAGCCAATAAAAGCTGATTTCCTGCTTTTTCCTGTTTTTGAATACTGAACACAAATTTCTTGTATTTTTGGGTTGCATTCCAATAAGGAGACTGAGACATAATTGTATATGATCATTATACCATTGCTACAGCAACAAATCTAATGGCAGCCTAAGACTTTTGCATAACACCATTTAATGTGCCCTTTTTTTAATGACTCTGGCAACCTTCTCAAGATACAATAAAAGTCTTGACAAAAGTGACTCAAAAACATGACAGTAAAAACCACAGTAGCATTAAGACATTAAAATACCCGGATAAATATATTATAAAGCTCCTTCTAAAAAGCAGCAGGGGCTGCATTTGTGTAGGGGCTGCTACACCTCAAATAGGAGGTGAAGCCATGAAAAATCCCCACTCCTCTTTTTCTTACTTTTGCTGCTTCTGGACAATAGACTCATCAGTTGTGTCTCCAGTTAACCACTTTGTAAACCCATCTTTTCATTTCTAACCAAATTCAGATGGGAACGCAAAAGTTGTGGGGTTTTTTCTCCTAGAACTACAGGGAAGATGCTGTGTTCAGGAGGACAGATGAATAAGATTATGGAATTAGCAACCATAGCTTTTCATGAGGAATTCTTTAAAATACAAGAGAGAGGGGGGAAGATAGATAGATAGATAGATAGATAGATAGATAGATAGATAGATAGATAGATAGATAGATAGATAGATGATATGGAGAGGGAGAGGGAGAGGGAGAGGGAGAGGGAGAGGGAGAGGGAGAGAGAGATTATTTGGGAGAAAGTTTAGAAAAAAAGTCTAGGATAAAAGAAGGGAGATGGTGGCTGTGGCTAAGATGCTGAGCTTGTCAATCAGAAAGATCAGCAGTTTGGCAGTTCGAATCCCTAGCACTGCGTAATGGAGTGAGCTCCTGTTATTTGTCCCAGTTTCTGCCAACCTAGCAACTCAAAAGCATGTAAAAATGCAAGTATTAAAATAGGAACCACCTTTGGTGGGAAGGTTCCATGCGCCTTCGGCATTTAGTCATGCCGGCCATATGACCATGGAGACGTCTTCGGACAGCGCTGTCTCTTCAGCTTTGAAATGGAGATGAGCACTGCCCCCTAGAGTTGGGAACGACTAGCACATATGTGCAAGGAGAACCTTTACCTTTACCTGGGATAAAAAAACTAGAATGTAATCATCATACATATCAAATTCTATAGAGTCAATCTGCTTCTTAAGGCAGAAATAAGTGCATCAAAGATGAATCTCTGCATTCTTGGTGTTGGTAGTTCCAAGAGATGGAAAATGGAACAAAATGTACTGGTGGAAGATCATTAATAATCTGTCCCTAAGAGGAGATGGATTGTTTGACCAACTAATGTTAAGATCCATTTGTTCTCAGTGAATTCAACTGATAAGAGACTAGGCTTTCTTGCTTTACGATTTTGTACTGATATTATCTAAGCAATTGGTCTATTTGTTTTTTTAAAAAAAAACATACTTGTGTATCTTTGCTTCAGTGAAGCCAATCACTGAAACAGTCACCAGACATTCTTAGAACTTTTGGAAAAACACCAATAAACTATTTTCTTGAGCCCTTAGATGTACAATATTTTATCTTTGAGTCATCCTCTGCAACAGCAAATAACTATTATCTTATTGAAGTTTGAGAAATTTTAAACAAGTAAACATTGTATCAACAAATTCCGAAGTTAATTTATCATGTCACAACATTCACACTATCAGCTAATATTTTCTGCTTCAAACCTTGTCAGATATTTGCTTAACAGCTTGTCTCAACTGCACAAAAGGGGAAAAAATGAACCAAACTGTCCATTTTAGATAGCTAAAGTGCCTTCAGCGTGAGTTATCCTTTTATGCTCTTCCTACTCACATTTTCTTAGCAAAGCCGAAGTCATATTCATATAGCTTTTGTTTTCAAGAAGAGGCTGTATTGGGTTTAAAAAGTTAGCTTCCCTCTAATACCTAAATGCAATCCCTCCAGCTAATTTGAAATTTAATGTAAATAAGGCCAAGTACAAAAAGACATCTGTTAACTGAGGGACACTTGTAGATCACTTCTCTCTCTTTCTTCTTTTTTTAAAGCTTAACACACACACACAAATCAATCTTTCAGTTGTGACTTAGTCACAGTTTCATTATTTGAAATACGGTAAGTAGCAACCTATAGATATATAAACAGTTAACAGGTGCAAGAAAAACTAAACTAAATGTGTACTCAGTTGGCATCCTTCTGAAATATCAGAAGTCCATCCTTTTGCTCCCTCAACACAACAGACTCAGCAGTTTCCTTGGGTAATATAAGATCAGAGTACATATCCTAAAGATGCTTTTTTCAAGAAGTAACTGGACTTTCTTATTTTTCTTTGAAGATGTTTCGCTTCTCTTCCAGTTTCTTGGGTGAGAAAAGTGAAACATCTTCAAAGAAAAACAGGAAAGTCCAGTTGCCTCTTGAAAAAGCACCTTTGGGACAACTATGACCTGGATGACTAAGAATCTTTATAGACAGTCAGAGTACATATTTAATAAGACACCTGGGTCCCCTCCCTTGCAAAGTATCCCAAAGCTGCTGCAAGAGCAAATAGCAATTTTCTCATTGCCCACTTCTGAATTCCACTTCTTGAGTCCATCTCATCACTTGTTAAAACATTGTTATGTTTTTAACTATTCTGATTGCATATTTCTAGGTAGTAAACCACCCAGGTCTTTGGATATTTAAATCATCATCGTCGTCGTCATCATCATCATCATCATCTCTTCCCAGTTGGTCCTCTTGTCTCTTGCAAACCTACAGTAGCTCCTCCTCCATCAGTTTCTTGGGCCTCGGTGATGAAGTTTGCTTCTCTCTCCTCTGTTAGATAATGATTGAGAATCCGTGTATTTTTGCACCTTCAAGATAGTCTTTTCCCTGCGGAAACCATGATGATTGCAACTCAGTTAGACAGAATATTGTTGAGAGAGAGAAAATGTACCTTTTCCCTCTCACCTTTTGCGAGGTGGCACAGTAGTTAGGGTGCAGTAATGCAGGCCACTTCAGCTGACTGTTATCTGCAGTTCAGCGGTTCTAATCTCACCGGCTCAAGGTTGACTCAGCCTTCCATCCTTCCGAGGTGGGTAAAATGAGGACCCGGATTGTGGGGGCAATATACTGACTCTGTAAACCTCTTAGAGAGGGCTGAAAGCCCTATGAAGCGGTATATAAGTCTAACTGCTATTGCTATTGCTATTGTTATTTTCTATTTGTTTCAGAGAAAGAAAAGACAACATAGGTTTGTCTCTTATTTCGCTGGTCTTTAGGCTGTCTATCTAGTCTAAACTTTCCCCCTTTTCTTCTTTTGATTGGCCTACATTTTAATCCCCTTCTTTCTTTTCCTTCTCTCTGCCTTCCTCTGATTAAGTATGTGATGCTCCCCACTTCTATATCGTTCCTAACTCTTGAGATCTTTTAGTTTCTTCCTTGGGAAATCCCTCCACTTCTGAGATCTCTGTTCCATCACCATGTCTTCACAAATCTTTCTGTTTCCTTTAATTTCTTCCTTTGGTTTATGTTAGCATCTCTGAAGAACTTTTTTTGCTCTGATTCTTTAAAAAGCAGCTAGTTACAGATTTCTGAAACTAGGTGCTGCTGCACCTAGCAAATCCCCCCCCCCAGCTTTAATTATTTCTTAACTCTCATGTAACTTTCTTGTCTGATTTGTCAGTCATTTTATCAGATAACCTGAGATAACACCATCCTCTCTTCCAAATCATAATGTTATGATTATAGAATGAAATGTATTTCTGAGTGTACATTTACCTCAGGTAAGATCACTCAGGTAAAATAATGTACTCTCAATATCTTCTACATGAATATAATGTTTTATTTAACACATTTCTTAAATTCCTTGAGATCTAAGAATCAAAGCAAAAGACAAGGGTTCTAATACTCCATATCCTATGGCACTTTCCAGCCTTTAGTTCTGCTATTATGGTCTCAGTAGATGTCAAGGCCACAAAATTACGAGAAGAAAGAAACATCAGATGGCAATTTCTCAGAAATTATCTTCTTCCCAGATAAATCTTTTCATTTGGCTGTGACCAAATGCCTCTTCCTTGGAGATGTTCTGTATTTGGCTTACTAATATTCTCATTCAAATTAAATTGTGCAGGTAATGTTTCCTCAGTCACAATTATAAAAGAGCTAGCCAGTTCTAACAAGCTGCAGCATTGTAAACCAGAATTAAATTGCTGAATAATTTAAGCTTCTTGCAGGGATCTAAAGCACCAGAGAGTCTAGGTGTTACTGTTGACTGCATCCAAATATGGAATCTAATTTGTATATATGTTATATCTATGTTCTACGTAAATCCCAGTTTCATCATCTCTGGGTACCTTTTAAGGTTTAATTTCAAGTCATTTCCTTATGGTTGATTATAATAAAGCCTTTGGCTCTAAATTCACTTTCAGAAGCTGAGTAAAATCCCATTAAAGACCGCACTTAGTATTATAACAGTATTATACACGTAGTATTGTTTTACTAAGTCCAATTAATGAATTTTGCTCACAGAAATAATTGTACTGGAATGTCTTTTGTACTAGTTATTTCTAAAATTAAAAATGTACTCATATTAAGAGCCGAGGTGGCGCAGTGGTTAGGGTGCAGTACTGCAGCTGACTGTTATCTGCAGTTCAGCGGTTCAAATCTCACCGGCTCAAGGTTGACTCAGCCTTCCATCCTTCCGAGGTGGGTGAAATGAGGACCCGGATTGTTGGGGGCGATATGCTGACTCTGTAAACCGCTTAGAGAGGGCTGAAAGCCCTATGAAGCGGTATATAAGTCTAACTGCTATTGCTATTGCTACCTTTATTAGTATTAACACTATTGCTGTAGTATACTATATATACATGGAATGTGGTGACTCAGTGGCTAAGACACTGAGCTTGTCGATCAGAAAGGTCGGAAGTTCAGAGGTTTGAATCCCTAGTGCCGCATAACGGAGTGAGCTCCTGATACTTTTCCAAGCTTCTGCCAACCTAGCAGTTCGAAAGCATGTAAAAATGCAAGTAGAAAAATAGGAACCACCTTTGGTGGGAAGGTAACAGTGTTCTGTGCACCTTCAGTGTTTAGTCATGCTGGCCGCTTGACCATGGAAATTTCTTTGGACAGCACTGGTTGTTCAGCTTTAAAACAAAGATGAGCATCGCCCCCTAGAGTAAGGAATGACTAGCACATATGTGCAAGGGGAACCTTTACCTTTATCTTACTATATATACTTCCTTCAGAAGTTGTAGTTGCTTCATCACTGAAGGTTTTTAAGAAGAGACTGGAAAGCCAGCTGTCTGAAATGGTATGGGGGTCTCCTGCTTGAGCAGGGGATTACACTAGAAGGCCTCCAAGGTCCCTTCCAATTCTATTTCGAGTGGTTAAGACACTGAGCTTGTCAGCTGGAAAGTTGACAGCCCAATTTGAAAAGCACCGCATGATGGTGTGAGCCAGGGGTGGGTTTCTCGCCCCGTTCCAACCAGTTCGGTTGGAACGGGGCCGGCGGCGTCCTCGTGCACGCGTGTGGTGCACGTGTGCACGCATGCAGCGCACGCATGCGTACTAGCATCTGTGCGATGCTCCAGCTGCTCCTGGAGGATCGTGCAGGTGCTGTATGTGTCCTGCACATGCGTGGAAGCGCAGAACTCGTCAAAACCGGGTAAGGAGCGCGGGCGGGCATGTGGGCCCTTCGCCGTTCCCGGAAGTTACTTACTTCCGGGTTCACCGACCAACCGGTTCGCAGGGACCGCCGCGAACCGGTTGAAACCCACCCCTGGTGTGAGCTCTCATTAACCCCCGCTCCTGTCCTCTCAGCAGTTCAAAAGTAAATAAATTTTGCCCCCCCGAGCCCCCAGAAGCAGTCTATAAGCCTCCTAAAGGCTATGCATGCCCTTTTTGGGGGGGGGGACAAAAAAGGGCTAATTTACGCGAAAAAGGGCCGGTTTTTGGAGGTCTGCAGAGTGCAAAAACATTTTTTTAAAAAAATTGCCTCTTCAAAATCTTAGTGCATCTTATACTCCGAAAAATACGGTAGATAAATAGGTACCACTTCAGTGGGAAGGTTATGTGGTCTGTATTTTCATGCTGGCCACATGTTGACGGACATTTCTGAGACAGCTCAGGATCCCTCAGCTGAGAATCGGAGATGAGCGCTGCCCTTTGAGTCAGTTACATTAAGATAGGGGAAATCTTTAAAGTTTTAAATATGCCCCTTTAAACTTTTAAATATGCCCAAAGCTGAACCTGGAAGGTTTTCTAAAACTGTTAGTTGGGGAGCAGGAGACCGAACTTAAAAATTGTTGCTGCCAGAATAGTTTACAACCTTGGTTGGGTATTTTATTTTGAATGTTATTTTTGAGTTCTTCATTTGGACTGCTGAGGCTCCACAAAGCCTGTTTTTTTGTTTCCAAACACTATGCTTATATACGCAATGAGTTGGGAAGAATGAACTTCAGCGGATTATTTTCATCCTTGGAGAGTCCAGGGTCTGTTTTCTATTACTTGCAGGTCAGTTCCCCAACTCTGTCTTTAAGAATCTCTACAATACTGGCTATACTAACCTCTTTGGGCATGTACAATTTGTACACACAAGCAGACAGATTTTGTTTGAAAGATCATACCAATATATGGGGAGCTCAGGGGAATGGAAGACAAAGACAGTGAAGTCAAGCCAACCTTTGTGCCTTGAGTGTGCATAGTGTACAGGGCTTTGCTAAGGGCATCTAAAACCTAACAGCAGATAAATTGTGGTCATTAAGTCATGCTAATGTTGGACAGCCATCAAACACAATTAATGAGACCTAAACCTAGCATAATAATGCAGGAACGTACGTTATTACAGCTAGTACATTAGCTGAATTTCAAATGAATTACACATTCAATGTCAGTATGTAAAAATATTATCTAGGACAGAAACTATATATAAAAGAGGAAAAATTCCCTTCCAATAAGAGGGTGATGGAAGTCGTATATGGAAGCCTGATGTAATGTAACATCCAAATCTCTCTTGATCCAAATCAAGAAAAGGTAAATGGGATAAATGGATAGATTATGTAGTCAAGTTAGTTCTGAGTCTTAGATAGACCATTTCTAGTAGATAAAGCAATCCAGAATTAAGGAGAAATTTTCTGACAGAACTATTAATCAGTGGAACGGTTTGCCTCCAGGAGCTGTGGATGCTTCATCGGTGGAGGGTTTTAAGATGAGATTGGATAATCATTGGTCCAAAATGGTATAGCGTCTCCTAATGGTATAGGGCAGTGATGGCTAACCTTTTTGTCATTGTGCACTGAAAGCATGCATGTGCGCCCGCAGCCATTATGCAATGTGGGTGTGATCCCCATGTGCCCCACCCCCTCTGCAAATGTACATGCCCCCCTGTGCTCCTCCAACCCAATGCATGTGCACACAACCCCCACACATGCGCATGCATCTCCCACACATGCCCCACTCCCTGCGCATGCGCAGCAGAGACCCAAAAATCAGCTGACTAGCGGGATGCAGGCGTGCATGTGTGGCAGTGAAGCTGAGCTGGGCGATGGCTCGTGTGCCCACAAAGAGGGCTCTTTGTGCCACCTGTGGCACCTGTGCCATAGGTTCGCCATCTGTGTATAGGGTCTCCTGATTGAGCAGATGATTCAGTTAGAAGGCCTCCAAGGCCCCTTCAACTCTGTCATTCAGTATTTGAGTATGATCTAGATTCTAGTATTCTAATATTCAATATTCAGATTTTAGTATTCAGTATTCTAGCATGATCTCTCCTAAGCTTAGCCATTGAGGTCTTCCTACAGTGTGCTTACTGCCACTGTAACATTATGTATGCTCCTTGAGGCTGGCTTCCTGTTCTGTTTCCTTCCACATTTTGCAGCATTATAGATTTCTCGGGAGAGTTGGAGAGCTTTATATAATATGTCCAAAATATGATCATTTGAGTCTGATCAGTTTTTGCACTCAGTCATACAAACATTAGTTTTCTCTCGGTTTATGTAAATTCATTTTATGCAAAATTTTCAGTGTAAGGAACTATTGCATCAAGTAAGGGAACCATACACAAAACATTTATCTCCCATAACACTTTTTTTTCCTAATTGCTACTATCTATTCAATTAAGTACCACTGACACTTCAATCATAGCACTTTAAGAGAAATATAGCCAAATTAGATTTTAGTGTCCTCTCCACCTTCAGCAATGCCCTAATTTCAGTTATGATTAGGGGTGAGGAAAAGTTACTACTTTTTTCAGATTCTTAAGATTTCTATTCATCTGTTTAAACCTCTTTAGATGTGACTACTTGAAGAGCTGTGACAAATAGTTTTATTGGCAATTAAGATAAGCTATGAAAATTATTTTGTTAAGACATGGAAATGAGTTTTGATGCTCAGTTAATTGGCAGGTGAATAGACAAGAAACTTCGCAAGTTTCAGGCTGTTTCAGGTTGTGTTTTTTACTGATGTGACACCACGAGCGTAGATGCATTCATCACTTCAATTTAATTAGCAACACGTTAATTCTCACTCTATCTCAACTATTAGCACAGGAAGAATTTGCCATTCATTTATACTTAACCTCAATTTTTTTTTATTGCTTTGCCTTTAAGACTTGGAAATAGTGTGCTTTTTTGACAACATTGTATCAGTTAGACCAGGGGTCAGCAACTCGCCGCTCTGGAGGCGCATGTGGCTCTTTCATCCCTTTGCTGAGGCTCCCTGTCAGCAGTTGGTGCCACATTTTTGAGAGGAGCTTCCGGTTAGGGGACGAAGCACGACGCACCAGGAAGAGACTCTATGGCAAGGGGCAGGTTTTCCGGTCAGCTACACAATTGACAGGACTTCCATTTAGAACAGATAGAGGAAAAAGGATGCCCCACTAGGAGGAGACTCTATGGTGGGGAAACCGGACTTCTGCTCAGCTCCAAAATCGAATGGGGAGCTTCTGCTTAGGACCCTTGGGGCTCTTTGAGTGTTTAAGGTTGCCAACCCCAGAGTTAGACCTTCTGTGTAATTATAGTGCTAGAGGGAATCACTCAGTGATAAAAGATGTATTTTGCATGCAGAAAGCCTCAAGATCAATCTAGATGATTTCCATGTAGGCTGCAGATCCACTGTCAATAATATTGAGTTAGGTGTATTAATGATATGGGTTGCAGAAGGCAATTTCCCCGAGGAACCTTCAGCAAGCTATTTTATCAAAATGATAAACATGTGCCTAAACATGATACAAGTTCTGTCATTTATTCACGTGTGTGCAGTTTTTCAAAACACATACAAAATGGATGAGGTTTGCTTGCAATGTTATTTTGTACATTTTGTCATGTACCCCTTGCAGACATTAAGCATTGTCCCATGTTGATATCATTACACATAGTGCAAAATATAGTTTGCTTAATGTTAGGTTCATGGCTTTATAAACCATAGTTTATTGCTTAGTCTGATGTATTTATCCAGGCTATTGAGGCATAGTTAAACCAGGGTTAAGCTGAAGTTTATGAGTAAATAGGAACATAGCACTTTTGGGACCCATCCACTGTCACACTCAATCTCAGGAATATAAGATGCTTAACAAATGGAGGATAAACTTAATTTCTATAGGTAAAGGTTCCCGTTGCGTATATTTGCTAGTCGTTCCCAACTCTAGGGGGTGGTGTTCATCCCTGTTTCAAAGCCAAAGAGCTAGCGCTGTCCGAAGATGTCTCTGTGATTGCTAAATGCCAAAAGTCCATGGAACGCTGTTACCTTCCCACCAAAGGTGGTCCCTATTTTTTTACTTGCATTTTTACATGCTTTCGAACTGCTAAGTTGGCAGACGCTGGAACAAGTAATGGGAGCTCATTCTGTTATGCAGCGCTAGGGATTCAAACCACCGAACTGCTGACCCTTCTGATTGACAATCTCAGCATCTTAGCCACCGCTTCATTTCTACAGCATACATCTTATCCAAACAACTATCTTGCTTCAAGATAACTTGCTAAGCAGGGTATGTCCCCATAATACTGCTTTTATCTCAGCCCATGGCTGAGGCTTTCCAACTAGACTGATCTGTTGTTAAAATCATTTTTTCCATCTTCTCTCAAGCCTACAAGACACATGGTTTCTGCACCCTGGCAGTAGCTGTGCCAATGGTGCCGTAGGGATCTGCCTAATTCCTATTGGCTGATTTCAGGTGCAGCATGTGGGCTCCTTCCCCTCCAGGCACAAGGACCTGTTTCCTGCAACCATTTTGGCTTCTGTAGGCAGACATTCACAAAATGCCAGCTGGCACTTTCTGAAATGGAAGACTGGCTTTTTGTGCATATTTGCTGCTCTCTTTCTCTCTCTCCCTCCCTCTCCCTCCCTGCCTCCCTCCCTCCCCCCCTCTCTCTCACACACATTTTTTTTCAAACAGTGATAGACTGCTTTCAGAACAGGTGTTTTGTGCTTTAAAAAAAAAACACTTCTTTTTAAACAATGAGACTCTCTCTGTGTGAAGGAGGGAGATTTCACAAGGAAAGAGACCTGGGTTTTGCCAGCTGTGTTTTGCTAATCATGATTATGTATTCTTTCAGGATCATCTACCAGCTACTTCCAGCCGTTTCTATAATTTAGAAGAGTAGCTGTCCTCTCTGCCATCACTTTGTTTAGCCCCAACTGATGTGACAAGTCATTTGCCTTCTGCAGAGGCAGCTGCCTGGTGTATATGCCTAACTAGTGCTTTACAGAAAATGGTGTTGGTTTAATACGAACTCCAGAAGCAAGTTACTTCATATAAAAATAACAGCAAGACAGCAATTCCACACAGAGAAGGCAGCAGTAGGAAGCAAGCTATTTAAAACATGGGTACCCAATGTTAGCAACTTTAAACCTTGTGGACTTCAGCTCTCAGAATTCCCAGCATGATTGGCTGGGGTATTCTGGGCCACACGACGCCCATCAAGCCACGCCCACCAAGCCAGCCCACAAGTGTGCTGCCCACTCACTCACATACACACGTGATAATAGTGCTGGAAGAAATGTCTGGGTTCAGTTCCAAGAGGGGAGAAAGACACTGAAAACATGGTGGCTGCTTGGAAAGCTGGTTTAATGGAGCAGAACCATTAAGCACATGGTCCTGGTGCAGCTGAACACATGGAGTGGAGAGTGAGTGTTATTTATACCCTCTCTTGGGCTTTGAATTTGAGCTTCCTGTTCCTGTGGCAAGGGCATGTATCCTGTTGGCTGCAGTAGGCGTCATGTGCAAATCTTAGGAGTTTGTCTGAGATAAGCTTGGTTGAACTGTGCTGGGCGATGTAATGAAGAGGCTTGTGTTCTGAAAGGGGGTTGGGCAATTGCTATTATGGCTTAATGACTTTGTCCTGGTTTGGATCTTGAGTGAGGGCTAATCCTATCACCCTGGAACTGAAGCAGGGGTGAAATCCAGCAGGTTCTGGCAGGTTCTGGAGAACCAGTAGTGGAAATTTTGAGTAGTTCGGAGAACCAGCAAATGCCACCTCTGACTGGCCCCAAAATGCGGTCGGAATGGAGATTTTGCAGTATCCTTCCCCTGCCATGGCCACCAAGCCATGCCCACCAAGCCACACCACGCCCACCAAGCCACGCCCACCAAGCCACACCCACCAAGCCAGCCCACAGAACTGGTAGCAAAAAAAAAATGAATTTCACTACTGAGCTGAAGGGCTTTTATCTTGTGGATAAGATGGCCCAGTCTTTCTGGGGCTAGTAACAGAAGTGGGGGCTGCTTTCCAAGACCATGTTTTTCCTTTTCTCATCCAGGGAGGTCTAATATTCTGCCTTTTTCATATTTCCTAGAATATTTCCTTCTTCTAGGAGAGGGGTAGGTGCTAATTTCTGCAATAGTTTAGTGGTTTTATTAATGCTTCCCAGCAATTCCCTTCATCCCAAACCCAGAACTGTCCCAATTAAGTCCAGCCAAAAGCAAAGCAACTAACTTCTGCAGAGGCATCTGGGGGAGTCATCATAACAAATCTTAAAGTTGCCAAGGTTGCACACTCCTGGTCCAGATTGTCCTTAAAGCACTTTGGACATAGCCTGTAAGTTTTTTTGTTTATATTGTGTTACTGCCTGGGAGCTCTGGAAGAAGCAATAATTCATATTAAAGCCATGAAGCGGACACTGTCTTGCCTGATTTCCACCAGTTTCAATCTTTTCAATCACTTGTCATCAACCCACCTTTTCAGGGCCTTAAGTGTTTTTCAATTCCAACCACTTTCTCACAATCAGTCTGAAAAGGCAAGGAAGGTGAACCGAGACAAACAAGGGGAAAGCTTGTCATTCCAGCCCAATACGTATTTGCTGAGATTTTCACTGTGTGCAAAACCTCCAGTGGTGGGAGCTGTTTTGCCATGATGAGAAATCATGCGTGCGAATAATATGACCAGATGAATGATGCTATGCTTAGAATTATTTCCCTAAACAACAGACTCTATGTGTGAGAGATATGGTAATAGGTTCTGCACTGTTATAAATGTGAATAGAGGCTAACCGAACACAGTGAAGGCAGCAATGTTGCTGAATAGCTCGAAGTTGGCATAAATTGATATTGTATTGCATATGTTGAACTTTTGGATTAAGTTGAAAAGCTGTATAGAGGTGCATATTTTTAGCCGAACGCAATATTGTTCTAAATCCCAATGCTGTTAATAATATACATGGAAACATGTTCTGACACCACCACCACCTCCCGGCCTGTGAATAAACCAGAACACAGGCTTGGCTGTTTGCCACTATTTAATGAATGCGATAACCAGTCTTTTGGCTGAAGACCCAGACAAACTCACGTTCAAGATAATCAGTTGGCAGCAACCCAGAATCTCCAAGAAAGCAACACAGATAATTCCACAAGACACGACTAGAATACAGATTTCTTCAAGAGTAGTTCGTACGGTTGTTTCCTGCAAATGTCCCCTCCCAACGCCTCACTTATAAACCCTCTTGGGAGGGGCCCAGTCACAACCACCTGTGCGTAATCATCGTCTATGAGACTGCCTACGGAGTTGCTGCTTCCGTTTCTCAGCCCGTCTCAAACAAGCATCAGGGACAAACTTCCTTTGATCCTCCCAACTGCTCCATGCCTCAGGTGCCTCCTGGTGGCCAATCAGCCTCTCTGGTCCCTGCTCTGAGTCTTGAACCCTGCCCAGGGTCCTCCACATCTTCCATGGCAGATTCATATGGTTCCTCACTATCCGAGTCCATTAGCAGCTCAACCAGATCCTGCTGAGCCACAACAGAAACCTAAAATCCATTCAGGTTGCATAATGCATGCAGGCAAATATAATTATCAGTGGTGGCCTCATAAGACAGTACAAAATGAAGGCAAGCAGGGAGGAAGGATGAATATAGTAGCAATATAAGCAAAGCAAAGTACAGGGAAAAGCTTTATGGTTGTCAACTTTTGAGGGAACTCTGATATTGAACTGGAGGCTTTGGCACTTGAGGGAGATTTGTTGTGCACTCTTGTGTTGTTTTTCAATCATCATTCCTCCAGATTTTCCAAGGTCTTTGCCTCAACCCTTTACCCTTCTTCTTCTCTCTAGGGCAGTGCTTCTCAATCTTCAGAACTTAAAGTTGCATGGACATCAATTTTCCAATCAGCATGAGAAATTCTGGGAGTTGAAGACCACACATCTTCAAGCTTCCATGGCTGAGAAACATAGCTTTACAGCACAGGTCAGGCCACATCCTGACACAGTAAAATAATGATATGTTTACAGGGATTGCTGGATATATATCCATCAAAAATGATAGAGTAAAGCAGAGGTTGTTAGAATATTCATGACTCGGAGAGACATGGTAACATGGTCAACCAATGAATAGGCATAGCAACTAAGTCAGCCAACGGGAGCTTAAACAGATCTGAGTCTGTGCTGAGAGTTGAAACTGAAACTACTCTGTCTGCTCTGAACTCTGAAATGGAACTAACTGTTCTCTCCTGCTTGTGTTCTGCTTGTAACTTCTACCACGTTGAAAGAATCTACTATTGGTATTGTACATTTATTCATCTGTTATTATGTATATAAAGAAGTTAAATGAATCCAGGTGAATCAGTTATCTGTGTGTGCTTTCTGGATTTGACAGAGGTATACCCTTTGACACCACAGAGACCAGGTGGGGCTCCCCAAAATGGCTGGGTTCTATCTTTAAAAACTTACCAAAGGTTGCTCTCAAATTGAAATTTTTCACAAGACAGAAGGAGAAATGATTTAATACCCAAATGGAGAGTGGTAATTGATTTTAACTAAATGATTCTGGTGCAGAGCTAGTTTGTTCCCTATGGTGTACCTGGAGAGCATGTGAGCATACACAAAATGGACTAGCACTCTTCAGCAGCTAAATACCTATTTGTACCAACAAGTCCCCCTGGCTAATTGTACCATCACCAGACATTAAATAAATAGAGGTGTGGTGGCGCAGTGGTTAGAATGCAGTATTTCAAGCTGACTCTGCGGACTGCCAACAGTTCGATCTTGTCCGGCTGAAGGTTGACTCAGGCTTCCATCCTTCTGAGGTCAGTAAAATGAGGCCCCCGGGTCAATATGTTGACTCTTTAAACTGCTTAGAGAGCACTGTAAAGCACTATGAAGTGGTATATAAGTCTAACTGCTATTCCTATTGCTGACTAAATACAAATATATATTTTTTTAAAAGAAGTATCTGCCATAAGATTGGCCACTACTTTGGGGGTGGAGTGATGCCTTCAGTACATTGATCAGAAATTAAGTACACCCTTCCATCCAGAAAATGATATGATGGATGAATTTAAAACCCTAATCCCTACCCTTGTGTCTCCCCAACACACAAGTTTTTAATAGAATAACAGAATGACAGAGTTGGAAGGGATTTTGGAGATCTTTTACTCCAACCTCCTGCTCAGGTAGGGAGCCTATACCATTTCAGACAAATGGTTGTCCAATTTCTTTTTTAAAACTTCCAGTGTTGGAACATTCACAACTTCTGGAGGCAAGGTGTTCCACTGATTAATTGTTCTAACTGTCAGGGAATTTCTCCTCAGTTCTAAGTTGCTTCTCTCCTTGATTAGTTTCCACCCATTGCTTCTTGTCCTACCCTCAGGTGCTTTGGAGAATAGCTTGACTCCCTCTTCCTTGTGGCAACCCATGAGATATTGGAACACTGCTATCATGTCACCCCAGTCCTTCTTTTCATTAAACTAGACATTCCCAATTCCAACATTTATATGTTTTAGCCTCCAGTCCTCTTAATCAGCGAGGGGTTTCACATTTTGTTACCACCGGTTCGCCCCTTCTACGCCCCTTCCACGCATGTGCTTTGCTGAAAAACGTGCCTAAATAGGATGGCATAGAGCAGGGGTGAGTGGGCGGGCAGGCCGATCTCCAATTTCCACTACCGGTTTGGTTCAAACCGACTGAATACCATTTTTGCTCTTAATCATCTTTATTGCTCTTCTCTGCACTTTTTCTAGAGTCACAGCCTCTTTTTTACATTGTAGCAACCAAAATTGGATGCGGTATTCCAAGCATGGTCTTACTAATGCATTATAAATTAGCATTAACACTTCATGGGTTTTTTTTAATATTGAATTTGCCCATCATCAATGCTAGCAATACATAAGGCAATGTTGATTTCAGTAAAGGCCCTTGACTTTTAAAAATGGACTCTCTTCTGTGATGAAGTGGATTTAAACCTAAAAAATCTTAACTAGATTCTGTTTAGTCTTTTCTTTTAAAGCCCGCTTCTTGCTGAATTACCATTATATGTGAGGGGGAAATAATGTCAGAATCTTAGAAAGTGTGTTTGTTGTAAATATCCTGTATCACGGAGCAAACTGTCAATGGGTTTAGTTATAGTCTGCACATGAAAGGGTTTCCTCAGGTAACAAAATAAACTTTAATGACATAACAGCAGAGAAATAAACATAAGAAGCTTGTTTTTCATCTTTTGAAGTACTTTGAATCCCATCCTGTATTTTTCAACTTGGCATATGCCCAGGCGGAAGACATTTAGTGTAATTTTTCATCCCCTTTTGTGTTCTTACTTAGGAGTGAGACTTCCATCTCACTATTCTTTATGGAATATTAGAAAGAGCAAAATGTTTGGAGTCATTACAGAGCCTCAGGGAAAACTCCTTTAAGCAAACATGCCATTTACAAACAGTTCAGGTTTTGGTATTCTATACTTCTTGCCATTCATTTTATAGTTAGTTGCTTGGGAAACAGATGGCAGGTTTTTTATAATTTAAAAAAAATGAAGGCAAAGAAAGAAATGAAGATGAAGGGTGAGGTAGAATAAGGTGATAGCAACAGCACTTAGACTTATATGCCTCTTCATAGTGCTTTAAAGCCCTCTCTCAGCGATTTACAAAGTCAGCCTATTGCCCCCAACAATCTGGGCCCTCATTTTACCCACCTCGAAAGGATGGAAGGCTGAGTCAGCCTTGAGCTGGTGAGACACGAACCCCTGGTAGTCAGTAGAACCAGCCTGCAATACTGAATTCTAACAACTGCACCACTACGGCTTCTAAGTGTGATCTCCCTAAGTATATCATGTCTGAACACATAAACTATCAGGTAGAATCCCCAGGTAACTTTTGGTCAGTTTTCCATACAATGAGAGAGAATCCAAATAAATCCAAGTAAAGATTAAGTCTTTATAGCGAATGTCAAAAAGTATACATGCCCTAAGTACCAAACAGAGAGCAGCCCAGAGTTATTGGAAGTTGGACAACAGCATACAGTTTAAACAATAATAACAACAACATTCTGTAGAATGGGAAAGATCCATGATCATAATTTAACCCATGAATAATTCATTCATGAGAGTTGCCTGTCTAGTCTTTCCTAAAAAGCCTTCAGAGATGGAGAAACCATAACGTCCATAGTAGACTGTTGTACATTATACAAAAGCCTTTTTATAGTTTTATATTTTATATTATATTTATTTTATTTTACTAAATTTAAAAAAAATAAAATTAGAATGAGGTAAAGGTGAATGTGCTAGTCATTCCCGACTCCGGGGGGAGGGGGGGCAGTGCTCATCTCAGTTTCAAAGCTGAAGAGCCAGCACTGTCCGAAGATGTCTCCATGGTCATGTGGCTGGCGTGACTAAATGCCAAAGACACAATGAATGTTGTTATCCTCCCACCAAAGGTGATTCCTATTTTTCTACTTGCATTTTTACATGCTTTCGAAGTGCTAGGTTGGCAGAAGCTGGGGCAAGTAACTGGAGCTTACTCCGTTACACTGCACTAGGGATTCGAACCGCCAAACTGACCTTTCTGATCGATAAGCTCAGCGTCTTAGCCATTGAGTTACTGCATCCCTTGTAAAAATATAGAATAATGCTTATTAAACAATACTGGTTATTTAAAGGAAAAGTTGGCAATTGCAACTTATACCCATTACCTGTGTAGGTTAAATTAAGTATAATCTTTATTGTCATTGTATTTAAATACAACGAAATTGGTTCTTCCTTGAGTCAAATTCAGTTGCTGATGACTACCTGTACATATAATTTCTTGGCTAGAGTAGAGAGATACTGTACTTGCTTTCTCTGATATATTTTTGGCATCACAATCTAGTTCCTAGTCTGACATTTCTAGTATTATTCAAATGATAACCACTTCCAAGTTTGCTTAGCCTTTATGAAAACAGTAAAGACTATCTCAATGGTCACACATGCTTCAATTGAATTGTATGTATGTGGCACAACATCCCTTCTTCCAAAATTTCCCTCTTGCACGCTTTTGCAATCAGCATGATAATGGGGAGTATGGTTGAGTATTTCTACATTCTTTTATTGCCCTGCTTGTGAGATTTCAAGGGATGAACAATGCCTGACATCAATCAAATGGAAGGAAAGTGAGCACTATTAGACTGTCTTCCCTTGATGCATATTTGTAAACAAAAGCCGAATTGATATATTGGTTTTAAGTGAAGTAGTATGGCCTGCGAGGCACAAATCCTTCCCCAATCATGGACACCCATTGCCTGACTGAGTCCATAACCACCTCTGAGTCAAAAACTACCTCAAAGGTTTTTATTGTGGATAAAAAAATTAAAAAAAGGAAATACCGTTTCTATTTTTATTTATTTTTTTTGCTCCTGAGAAGGATAAATAATTTATTTCATCATGTTTTCCCTTGAAACTGAATTGAATCAAGTCATGGGAAGCCAGAAAGGCTGCACTATCACAGCTATGATTGTCCAATTAAAGTCTCAATATACACTCCTAATTCTTGCAATGCAACAAGCATGCTCCTCAAAACTACCCTGAAAAATTCTTGTTCCTGTGCAACTGGTGTTTGGAGATATGCTGTTCACATTCCAGAGAAAACTTGGAATCTCAAAACTTAACTCTTGATAGACTTGTCCTCCATTCCTTTATCCAGTCTCTTTTCAAATTCATCCAAGTTAGTAACCAGCAACTTCTCTTGCTTTTATAAAGTCCACAAATCAATTATGCATTGTGAAAAAGTAATTTTGTCTCTTCTAAAAATGTTTCCAGTCACCTTCACGTTCTAAGAGGGGAGAATCTTCTGTTTGATTTGTTAACTATGCATGATTTAAAATACCTTGTTAAGCTACTCCTTAACTGGATTTCCCAACCAAGAAAACACTCCCAAACATTCTGATTCCTTTTATAAGAAAGGTATTTAAGTTTCTTGATCATTCTAGCTTCCATTTCTGCATTTTTTTTCCTAATCCTTTCTTTTTTACTTATATGAAGAAAGAGTAAATGGGCCAAGGAGAAGTAGAAGATTGAGAAATTAGTGGGAAGCTGAAATTGATAAGTTTCTCAAAGAGAGAAAGTTGGGGGCAAGAAAAGAAGAAGAAAAGTGATTGGTGTATATTCAATTTAGTAATATCTTCCTCTTCTCACTTCATGAATTTATTTTATTCCTTTCTGCATTTTGTATAATGTTACATAGCATGAAAGGGAATTGTGTGATTGCTAGGTCCGTACATATGATTTTTTATTGTAAATTTGCTTTTCTTATTTCTTAGGAAATGGTTGACCTAAAATATAGTGTCCATGTTATAATTTCACATTATGTCTCCCTCTCCCTCTAAATTCCATTGAAAGTTTCTTGGTTTCCATTTGCCATTGCTTTCTTTATTATCTTATTAGTCATTAATTACCTATCCCTCTGAGGTCACACAGAGAACTTACCATAGTCTACATATTTTGCATGAAAGGGGTGAAGTGTGAGTTAATGGGACGACCTACCAAGGATTGCTAAACCTAAAATAAAACTAACATGCAATCAATCGTGCAACATTATTATTATTATTACTCCTGTTGCAATTGCGTTAAATTCCATGGCAAGTAAAATGTTGAATGAACTTTATTGAATTAAGAGATAATTATTCATTTTTGCAATGGCTCAATGGCTAAGACTCTAAGCTTGTTGATCAGAAAGATAGGTAGTTTGGTGGTTCAAATCCCTAGCACCACGTAACAGAGTGAGCTCCTATTACTTGTCCCGGGTTCTGCTAACCTAGCAGTTCGAAAGCCTGTAAAAATGCAAGTAGAAAAATAGGGACCACTTTGGTGAGAAAGAAACAGCGTTCCATACACCTTTGGTGTTTAGTCATGCCGGCCACATGACCACGGAGACCACGGTTGTTGGACAGTGCTGGTTCTTCGGTTTTGAAATGGAGATGAGTACCACCCCCTAGAGTCGGGAACGACTAGCACATACAGTATGTGCAAGGGAAACCTTTCCCTATTCATTTTCAATGTTATGTCTCAGCTATTAAGAGTAGAAGACCCATTTTCAACTGAGTTGCTTC
This sequence comes from Thamnophis sirtalis, assembly GCF_051295495.1. Taxonomy (NCBI): domain Eukaryota; kingdom Metazoa; phylum Chordata; class Lepidosauria; order Squamata; family Natricidae; genus Thamnophis; species Thamnophis sirtalis. The sequence continues at coordinate 19,600,078 of NW_028261389.1, forward strand.
CAGAAGTCTTTGGAATTCCAGTGTTGCTTGAGAGATTACACAAACTTTAGAGGCTATCATTTTGGGGCTGTTGTGTTAGAATACTGCCCTTCTTGGAATTACAATTTTATAACCAGTTATGGAAATGAATGATTTAATTTTTAACTTCATCTACAGGTGACATTTTGTGAATCATAACTTGTCAGCCCTTCCAAGGAACCCAACATAATGCTGAATAGGTTGTCAGTTTCTGTATAATTACTTTAGAGCTGTCATTTTACCTGCGCATAATACGTGAGTCTTCTATGTATGCTTAATGCATTAACAGTTGCAAAGCAAATGTAAACCCACCCTAATAATTAATATTCTCTGCTGATCCATTGTTTATCACCAAGAACTTATTACCATGTTATTCTTTCTAATCCTTTCTTTTCAATTTCCTTAATTAATCAAGATGACATTTATTATAATTCTGAACATAATACACTGCAGTTCGATTAATTGCAGCCCTGCCACTTGCTCACCATGACATCACCTTGATCATTTGGAAGGAAGTTTCAAAATAAACATTTGAGCAAATGAAACTATTTCTCTAGGATCCAGGAGTAGCATGGCCAGATGAGAGTCTGACACCTTGTTCTTTGTGCAGGTGCTTCTGAATTTCTTGAAATTTGTCTCTTCTTTTTCCAAGAAGAATACATGTAAATACATTGGTTGCATCCAAAGCATCACAGAAAAAGTTAAAAAATGCAGTATAACTGGTCCAATTTTCATAATACATGGATGAAACATATCATTTACCCTCATGGACCTCAATAACAGTGCGATTTCCACAATATCTGGTTCAGGAACTGCATCTGTCCCCCATTTAAAAGCATAGTCATTCCTTCATTCCATTTATACCTCCCTGCAATTTGATCACGATGCTCAACAGTCTACACAACTCTTGCTCATAGCACATTCACATTAAATGCTAAGAACATTTGACATAACATCTGTCTCAAGGCTAAATAAGTTCAAGAACATCATAGTCCACCTACAGAATTTCATCAATTTATTTTTGGCCTTTGAAGAAAGTTCAAAAGAAATTTCTCTTTCATAAAATTGAGTGGAAAAACAGTAGATAAAGATACCTGTATATAGTTCTACCTGTATATAGTAACCTCCAAAATGAATCCTGTTGGAAGACAGAATACACTCTGGATTTAGTTTTACATCCCTGGGTGGGAATCCTCAGAAGATCTAGAATAGATTGAAAAACTCATTCTATTAGCAGAAGTTGATAGACTGCCACTTTTCTTTTTCTATCCTTAAATTCTCCTTTCCTCGATGGAGAATTCAGCAGTGACACAATTAGAAATAGTGTCACTGTGGAGAGTCCAAATGAATAATACCCAACCATCCATTAATGTTCTTCTTCTTTTCTAGCTTTTGGTATAAGGATTGAAGTAATCACACTGACAAATTGTTTTAAGAAGCTCTCTTGCCATGGGGCCTCAGTAGAACTTTGTCTTGATATCTTCCAACAAGTTATTTTGCAATGAGTTGACCTTCTGTAGTAAATTTAAGGTCACAGCCCAGTCAACTAATTATGGTCACAGAGTGGAGCTTGTTAACTTATGGTTAGCACTGAACAGGGAAACACTGCAGAGAGAAACCTATTCAGAAAAGAGAGCTTGTAGTTGGACAATATTTGACTTTAAGGCTATGGCTGCTAGATGGAGGACATGAGGACAAAAAGAAGGACATGTCTGGCTTTGGCCAGACATCTGGTAACCCTATATGTGATATAAATGGGAAGTTTAGTAGACTGCTAATACAGGGGTGGGTTCCAGCTTCTGTTACTGCTGGTTTGGTCAGGGACACGCATCACAGTAATAAAACAAGATGGTGGTGCCTACGCATAGCCAATAGAACTGGTGGACGGACGAGTTATTACATATTTGGCCAAACCTATCTCTATGCTAATTGTTTAAAATTAGAGGGGAAAAAAGGTCCCTGCATTTCTAATTCTCAGCCAGAGAGCTCAAAATGAAAATGCCTGCCAGGAGGACCTCAGACTGCATTCAAAAGTGAGGGCTAGAGAATAGGTATATTGAATGTGCCAGAAAGAGTCTGTCAGTCAGCTTCTTGACATCTATTCTCCCTATATCGCACAGCTCTCTCTTTTTAAAATAAAGCTTGTTTCACTGTCTACAGAATCCTGGGAATTGCAGTTGTTGAAACAGCTAAGAGTGATTTAAGTAGCAAAAATCTTCCTTCATGTAATCCCTTTTGCGGGGAGCAGCATTATGCAGAACACTGAGAAGAACCTGGGATTAGGAAGCCAAATAAATTAAAGCTGTTAGATGAAAACAAATAAAATAAAACATTCATTCACTCTTGATCCTCATCCACATGCCTTCTGTGTACTGGCACCATGATGGTCTGCTAACATGTCCTCACAAAGGAACCTCCATCTTGGTGCCAAAGCTGGAGCAAGGTCAAGGCCCAGAAGCAGTTCTGGCAGAAAAGAGTGTTTTCCATTAGAAAAACACAATCAGATTTCCCATGTGGATGTTCTGATTTGCATGGAAGAGGAGCCGGATGGAGGTCAGCACCAATGTGGTTCCAACTGGCCCCTTCCCATTTGGCCATGGGGTGCTAGAAATCCATGACCTTCTCTGATCTAGCTGCTGGAGAGAACACAACCTCCCTGGCATCTATGGTCTTGTGGGGTTTTTTTATGGGGCTCAGGTAGAAATAACATCCTTCTGGAAGACAGTCCATCACATAGCTATTCCTGCCAATAATCTTTGGTGCCTCTCTAACTTGAGCTTTGCTAGAGAGGAGAAAAAGGCATAAGGCTCTGTACTTGTTGGAGAAGAGTAAAAATCAATATTCCTTTTTTTTTCCTGTAGCAGCCTTGCAGGAAAAGAGAAAAATTAGCAATAGGGCTTAGACTTATACACTCCTCATAGTTTACAACAGGGGGTCCCCAACAGTGGTGGGATTACAAAAAATTACTACCGGTTCTGTGGACTTGGCTTGATGGCATGGCTTGGTGGGCGTGGCTTGGAGGGTGTGGCAGGGGAAGGATACTATAAAATCCCCATTCCCTCCCCATTCCGGGGGAAGGTTACTGCAAAATCCCCATTCCCTCCTGATGAAGAGCCGAGGTGGCGCAGTGGTTAGGGTGCAGTACTGCAGGCCACTTCAGCTGACTGTTATCTGCAGTTCAACGGTTCTAATCTCACCGGCTCAAGGTTGACTCAGCCTTCCATCCTTCCGAGGTGGGTGAAATGAGGACCCAGATTGTGGGGGCGATATGCTGACTCTGTAAACCGCTTAGAGAGGGCTGAAAGCCCTATGAAGTGGTATATAAGTCTAACTGCTATTGCTATATGAAGGCAGAGAATAGATGGGGGCGGGGCCAGTCAGAGGTGGTATTTACCAGTTCTCCAAACTACTCAAAATTTCCACTACCGGTTCTCCAGAACTGCTCAGAACCTGCTGAATACCACCTCTGGTCCCCAACCCCCGGAATGTGGCCCACTACTGGACCTTAAGAGTTGCAATGGCACATGGTTAGAATGCAGTACTGCAAGCTACTTCTATTTCTGCTTCTCTGTTTCTCATCTCACCACTTTGGACTTCAATTTATTTTCATATCCAACTTGTTGCATACAATCAATTTAACATTCACTGCAAATCATTTAAGTTTTGTTCCTATCACAGGGCATCAGATACATGCAATTGATCACCTTATCACCAATGAATAACCCTCTACTATTGCTTTACCCATCCGTACATTAAGCAACAAGCATCATTATAGTGTTTGCTTACTTTTTCTTCATCTTTGAACCATTTGCTAACATTCCACAGTTTCATAATTTAAACTTATTACATCATACACTTACTCTAATTTAGAAAGCAGTATTTTCTCCGCATCCCCTCGTTTCTTTTTTTAAACAGTTTTTATTAAAAAAATGTTTTTACTTATACAGCATTCAAATACTTAGATTGTATTGTAATTCTCTACAAATACAAAAAGATATAATACTCTATATTGCTTACAAAATATTGTTCATTATTATCTCAGCCACTTTTCTTTCATTCATAATTCCAAGCACATTAAATAAACTTGTAATGTTTGCATTCACTCTTATTACCTTTCCTTTTACATAAGGGAATAATAACAGCATTGCTCCAATTGTCAGGCACAGATGTAATCTTCACTTAGACATTAAACAAGTTGCACAGCTCTTCTGTAAGCAAACCACATTCATATTTTAACATTTCTTTCATTGTACCAAACATCTGCAGCCTTACTATTTTTTCAACATTATCATAAAGTTTATGGTTTCCTTTCCATCAATACTTCTTGCATGCTAACACACATACTACTTATTTCAGTTCTACTCTTCAACATATCAGTAACATTGTCATAAAAATCTCTAAAACATTTTTTCTGGTAGTCTCTCATTTGAATTTAATCCCAAATCAATTCATTACTTTTATTCTTCATATCCTTTACTGTGCTCTTTCTTTAGCTTTCCTCGTACATTTTCTTTTATTTCCAGCAACGTCACTGTACATTTTCCTCTGAAAACTATACTAATTAAAAGACAAGCGATGGTGGAAGGGAGAGAATTATAAATAATTCTCTTTCCCTCTACTAACTCACTTTGTAAGTAGCATATTCATCAACCTTGGAACATGCTTGGAAAACTGTTCCCCCCACCTTTTTTGTAAAAAAAAATATTTTGTAGAATTCTATTGAATCTAATGAAAAAAGACTTCAATATACTCTGTATATCTCAATTTTGTACAAAATGGGCAAACTGGTGACACCACATAGTTAAACTTGGTTGGTTTTGTTATATAAGCTAAATCAACCATGGCTATTTCTTGGATAGGATACAGTCTAGGATAGGGGTCTCCAACCTTAGCAATTTTAAGACTTGTGGACTTCAACTCCCAGAGTTTGCTACACTGGCTGAGGAACTCTGGGAGTTGAAGTCCACAAGTCTTAAAGTTGCCAAGGTTGGAGACCCCTGGTCTACGAAATTTGATGGCTATTGGTTAGATTAGAAAGTTAAAATCTTGAAATAAGGCAGTAACAAACTGGTCCTATAATTTTTACAACAGCACAAATATTGCACGGAACAGTTATACAGTTGAGTTGCACTCAATTTGATAACTACCTGAATTTTGTATTTATCCTTATAGGAAAAACTGATTGGCAGGTGAAAGATAAAGCAAAACAATAGCATTGATGATATATGTAAGTTTTGGGCACTTGTTCTAAGATATGCATTGCTTTCCATGAATTTGGGGAAGGGGGAAATCCTTATATTTTCCAGTCCTTTTGGTAGACTATCAACTCAATTATTCCACTGTTAGCAGAAGCCTTCTCAGGGGTTATGGGATTCATTTCTGTAGGTCAGGGGTGTCGGGCATGCCGCATCACATTGCCATCATGTGATGTTTCACAATGTTTTTTCCATTTGTGGAGGGTGGATGTGGTCTGCACGTGACGTATCCAGCCTATGGGCCACCAGTTTGACACCCCTCCTGTAGGTGAGAGAAAGTGCTATAAATTTCACTGGGAATGTTTGGCATAGGCCAGGGGTTGGCAAACTTAAACACTCAAAGAGCCATTTGGACACGTTTCCCACGGAAAAGAAAACACTGGGAGCCACAAAGGTCCTAACTGGAAGCCCCCTGTTCAATTCTGGAGCTGAATGGAAGTTCAGTTCCCCACCATAGAGTCTCCTCCTAGTGCAACATACTTTTTCCTCTATCTGTCATAACCGAAAGTCCTATCAATTGTGGAGACAATTGGAAAACTCTCCCCTTGCCTTAGAGTCTTCTCCTAGCACACTGTGCTCCCCCCCCCCCCGGAAGCTCCTCTCAAAATTGTGGCACTAACCGGTGACGGAGCCGCAGCAGAGGGAGGAAAGAACCACATGCAGCTCCAGAGCCGCAGTTTGCTGACCCCTGGTACAGGCCACCAGAACTGTACCCAAAACTAGCAGCACAAACCTGAATCTGCTGCTACTCTCTGTTCAAAAAAAGCCTCCAAACATATTTATGAATGAAGCGAGCATCAAAGGAAAAATGTAACCTAGATGTATGAATAAAGTGGGATTCTTAACCCACTGCCCCAACTGAATTGAAAACTTCCTGGGTCCATTGACATATCAGAGAAGGAGAAGGGGAGAGTACGTGTATCTGCAACCATGGCTGTGTCGTTTCTCTGTAAAAATTCAGTATCAACAGAAGGGAGGGGTGAGTAATGAAGTCCAGAGATGGTGAGATTCCGCTTCTTTTCTAAAGCAGCAAAACAAGGAAGCAAAGTTAAAAGTTTCTTGTTTAATTACTAAGCGGGAGCAAAAATCAAGAGATAAAGCCAGCAAATTGATTGCAACAAAATTATCTCACATAATTAGCAAACTGTGTCAATGCTGCCTCTAAAACATATTTTCAAGTCTTCGGAACTGGGATTTTTTTTTTCTTAGTAGGAGTTTGGGGGCAGCACTTAGAACAGCAATGGTGAAGGGCTCAGTGTGTCAAAATTTCAGGAAATACTTACCTTAATGCTACCCATGCCCACCATTGACAAAGCATGTCTCTTTGATCTCTTCTTTAGATTCTCCTCTGCTCCGGACTCTCCCTTCCTCTGGACTCTCCTCTCCAGGTCCTCTGAAAGTCACACAAGAGGGCTCTGGTCTTGCAGGACCTCTGGAGTCTCAGAGAATCACATGAGAATGCTCTCACAAAAAAAAAAAAAAAACAATTTTCAAACCCTTCAGAGCAGTAGTGAAATTCATTTTTTTTAACTACAGGTTCTGTGGGCGTGGCCTGATGGGTGTGCCAGGGGAAGGATACTGCAAAATCTCCATTCCCCCTCCCCCGAGCCAGCCAGAGGTGGTATTTACTAGTTCTCTGTTTACTACTACTCAAAATTTCTGCTAGTGGTTCTTTGAACTACTCAAAATTTCCGCTACCGGTTCTTCGAACTACTCAAAATTTCTGCTACTGGTTCTTTGAACTACTCAAAATTTCCGCTACCGGTTCTTCGAACTACTCAAAATTTCTGCTACCGGTTCTTCGAACTACTCAAAATTTCTGCTACTGGTTCTTCGAACTACTCAAAATTTCCGCTACCGGTTCTTCGAACTACTCAAAATTTCCGCTACCGGTTCTTCGAACTACTCAAAATTTCCGCTACCGGTTCTTCGGACTACTCAAAATTTCCGCTACTGGTTCTTCGAACTACTCAAAATTTCCGCTACTGGTTCTTCGAACTACTCAAAATTTCCGCTACTGGTTCTTCAAACTACTCAAAATTTCTGCTACCGATTCTCCAGAACCTGTCAGAACCTGCTGGATTTCACCCCTGCTTCAGATGCTATGCAAAAAGTATTTCCAGAGGGTTGGGAGGCCTTGTGTGTCTCCCAAAATGGCAAGGCCTTTCAAAGGTTTACCATCACTGCTTTAGAAGATGGTGGGCAAAATGCATTTTCTCCAAAATGCAATTTTGGATGTCACTGATCTGCATGCCTCTACATCAGGGTTTACTAACTGGATTTATTCAAGGGCCAGATCAGCATTGTAGTTCTTCGGGGCTGGACGGGGTGGGGGTGGGGAGACAGGATGGATGCCTCCTGCAGCGGCCTGCTGGCCAAAACGGGATGCAGGGGGTTGTGCAAGGATCCCCTTGTCCCGTTCTCAGCCTGGACAGCCTCCTGCAGCACTTTGTTGGCTAAAATTGGGCCCGGGGGGCATTTTAGTTGCCAGAGGCACCGCGGGCTGATCATTTGCTATTTCCAGGCTGCCACATAGACCAGATTTAGTGCCCCACAGGCCGGATAGAGCCTTGTATTTTGACACCCCTGTTCTACATTGAGCATATAACTATTCCTTCAAGTCTAATATTTTCAACCTACTCAAAATCCATAGCAAAATAATTTATTGGTTGTAAAACAAACATATTCATCTCCTTAAATCTCAAAATTTGTTTTCAGATTTTGAATAATTTATTGGGATTCATATTAATGTCAGGGTTAGTGCATGCTGCTGACAAATAAAAGATCAGTAAATGGGGCAATCAGGCACACACACAAACACACACAGACACAGACACAGACACAGACACACAGACACACACACATCACACAGCAGGAGAGCAGCCAGGACACACCAACATAATTGAATGTTAGCATTTTCTTCCTGTCTGCTTTCTTCTTTGTTCACTGCCTTATGGTTCAAATGAGAGCCTTGCTTAGTTACATATTTAAACAGTTTCAGAAGGGTTTTGCTAGAACAGGAGTTCCCAGACATTATGGAAATACAAGGTATACTTAAATTTTTCATAGACAATTTTTTAAGCCAGTGAATAAGTCATACATGGCACGTTTTAGCTGTCATCCTGACACTGGGTGAAGCTGAGGTAGTGGTTTTGATTTATAACTTTCTTCTGTAACTACTAATTGCTTACCATTTATCAAGATTCCATAATAGAACACTGGGAATCCCATTTGATCACGATAGGAGAGGGATACATATGGAACACAAATCCAATATTTCAGTTCTGACGCCCCCCTACTGGCTATTTGATTCTTTTGAAAAGCGAAAAGTATCATTTAATAAGTAGTGTGCTTAATGATTCTCTATTTATTCAGAGCAAGGTAATTCTTCTCTTATTTTAATAGGAATAAAAGACAAAAATTAAAGACCTTTTCTGACAGGACCAGGGCATATTAACAATGGAAGTTGGTGGAAAATGGCACACTGGTTTTTGACTTTTACATACTCAAGATATTTTGCTTGGATTGACTGTTCTTTACGCCTATAAAACCGCACAGATTAGGCCTCCTCCGGATTCCATCTGCTGGTCAATGTTGGCTGACGACTCCCCATGGGAGGGCCTTCTCTGTAGCTGCTCTGGCCCTATGGAACGATCTCCCCGCGGAGATCCGGACCCTTACTACCCTTCCGGCCTTCCGCAAAGCGACCAAGACCTGGCTGTTCCGGCAGGCCTGGGGCTGTTGACTTTGTCCAGCCCCATCCTAAGTTGTGAATGTTGTGGATCTTTTCATGTTGTCTTGTTTTTGTATGTCCTTCCCTTTCCCTTTTTTTACTTGTAAGCCGCCCTGAGTCTCTTTGAGAATGGGCGGCATACAAATTAATTAATAAAATAAATAAATAAATATTACCCAGGGAACACATGTGATTTAGGGAATCACATCTGTGATTTAAGGAATGTCACAAACAACATATAGAAGAAGAATGCCAAAATACAGTCTATAATGGAGACTTTGGTGGTTTCCTATCTGTGACAAATGATGATATACGTATATACAAAATCTCTCTCTCTCTCTCTCTCTCTCTCTCTCTCTCTCTCTCTCTCTCTCTCTCTCTCTCTCTCTCTCTCTCTCTCTCTCTCTCTCTCTCTATATATATATATATATATATATATATATATATATATATATATATATATATATATATATATAGTGTGTGTGTGTGTGTGTGTGTGTGTGTGTGTGTGTGTGTGTTTTAGTAGATGTTCAAGGGTGTAGGTATGCTGCAGGGGTGGGTTTCAGGCAGTTCACGGCGGTCCCCGCGAACCGGTTGGTCGGCGAACCCAGAAGTAAGTAACTTCCGGGAACGCCGAAGGGTCCACCCGCCTGCCCGCGTTTCTTACCTGGTTTTGACGAGTTCTGCGCTTCCACGCATGCGCAGGACGCATACAGCACCTGCGTGATCCTCCAGGAGCAGCTGGAGCATCGCACAGATGCTAGTACGCATGCGTGCACTGCGCGCGTGCACGAGGATGCCGCCGGCCCCGTTCCAACCGAACCGGTTGGAACGGGGCGAGAAACCCACCCCTGGTATGCTGGTCTTGTTGTATTCGGGTCTTTTCCCATGTAAGATTGAGATTGTCTTGGCAACATTTCGGCGAGGTCCCATTCGCCATCTTCAGCCTGGTGTTTACGGCTTTGTGCTTGTGCGAGTAAGGCGTGGTCGGAGCTATCAAACATCAACTCCATACCAATCAGGGTGCAACTACACAGCCAATCAACTCACTTACAGCAACAAAGCCAGCACTCCACACACTCCCACCAAGATTTATAGAAAGACGACAACATATATGGATTGGGCGAACTGCAAGTAGTGGTGGTGGAAGGCTCCGCCCACCCACCCAGACGCTTCTGTGCATGTGCAGAAGCTTCTGTGCCTGCACAGAAGCGACGCTCATGTGGGAGCGCACCCAAACCAGTAGTAAAAAATTGCCAACTCACCACTGGTAATACATACAACAAATACTACATACTCAAAAGAAAATAAAAATGGGCCTTTATTTATTTATTAAATTTATATAGCTGCCCATGTTAAATAAATGACCCTGGGCAGCTCACAGCAATTGAAACTAAAAAATAAAAATAAGGAAAATGATAAAGGAAAACAGAAAAGAAGAAGATGCCAACCTTTATATATTTAATATTTAAAACCCTGTGTAAAGCTATGTATGCATAGTGTCTATGAGGATTCTCAGTCATCCAGGCTGTGTTGTCCCAAAGGTGTTTTTTCAAGATGCAAATGGACTTTCTTGGTTTTTTCCCTTGAAGATTTTTCGCTACTCATCCAAGAAACCTCTTCAGTTCCGAAGAAGCTTTTGGATGAGAAACGAAATGTCATCAAGGAAAAAACAAAGAAGGAAGAGTTGCCTCTTGAAAAAGCACCTTTGAGACTATGTATGCATACATAGAGCTTTAGGGCCTTGCAAAGTTTAGAATAATCTTCGGCTTTGACTTCGGCTTCAGGTGAAGCAGGCCTCCAAAGCTGCTTTCCAAAGCAATGCCCCCTCGTCTTCTAACTGTGAAGCAATGCTATTATGCCTTTTGTTTCACATTGCTCCTGAGGCTTCTGGTTATTGGACAGGCCTTAAAAGCAAAAAGGAACACAAATTGCATCAACCTGGTGCCTCGTCAAAGCAAACTGCATCATTTCTGCGGCACAAAAACACTTCCTCCAGGCAAAAATGAAGCTTACTCACATAGGACTGGTGGGGTTTTCCCAGACGATCAGGCCAGTTTGCTCTTTTTAGCAATCACATTTATGTACAGCTGTACATAGAACAGCTGGTTCTCATATTTATTTAATGTATCCCTTCACTCATCCTGGATTGCAACATCTGAAGGAGACTAGCAGAATTAGTTTGTCCAGGATCTTCTGCACCAGGGGTGCAGAACTCAAGGCCCTTGGGCCATGACCGGCCCACAGCATGCTTAGGTCTGGCCAGCGGGGACACCTTGGAAGCATTGGAGGACTGGCTGTGGTGCCTCTGCCAGCGACCATGGATCTCGGGGCGGGGGGGGACACACACGTGCAGCCTTCCCAAGCTCCATTTTCACTGCAGAGCACTGCAAGAGGCCCCTGCAGGCACCCCCGACACAAGTGATGTTCAGCTGGCCAAGCCCCCCCCCCGGCCAAGCCCCTCCCCCAAAGTCAAACACAACTCTCAATGAAATCGAGTTTGACACCCCTGTTCTACATTGTCTTAGAAGTAAAGAGAACCAGGGATGACATGATAGCAGTATTCCAGTATTTGTGGGGCGGCCATGAAGAAAAGTGGGGTCAGCTTAATTTCCAAAGCACCGGAAGGCAGGACAAGAAACAATGGATGGAAACTAATCAAGGAGAGAAGCAACCTGGAATTAAGGAGAAATTTCCTAACATTGAGGACAATTAACCAGTGGAACAGCTTCCCTTCAGAAGTTGTGTGTGCTTCATCACTGGAGATTTTAAAGAAGAGATTGGACAGCCCCTTGTCTCAAATTTTATAGGATCTCATGCTTACGCAGGGGGTTGGACTAGAAGACCTCCAAGGTTCTTTCTAGTTCTATTCTGATTCTGATTATTCAGAATATGAACCTTAAATTCATTCTCTTGCTTAAAAATTTGCACAAGATTTTTTTAAGACCTACAAGACTATCTTCTGGGTTTTATTGCAAGAGTTAAGATAGATGATTTCATGAAGTTGTTAAAAAATTCTATAGCTCTTATTCTATGGTCTGGAACTGTGGTGGTACAGTAATTACAATGCAGCATTGCAGGCTAATTCTGCCCATTGCCAGGAGTTCAGTCCTGACCAGCTCAAGATTGACTCATCCTTCCATCTTTCTGAGGTCAGTAAAATGAGAACCCAGATTGTTGAGGCAATATGCTAATTCTGTATACTGCTTGCAGAGAGCTGTAAAGTACTATGAAGTGCTGTATGAGTTTAAGTGCTGTTGCTATTGCTACCTTATAGATTAAAGAATGTTCAACCTCCCTCTCCATTCAGAAATGACCCAGTGGTGGGATTCAGCCAGTTCGCAGCTATTCAGGAGAACCAGTTGTTAACTTTCTAAGCAGTTCGGAGAACCGGTTGTTGGAAGAAATCTCCTTTTGTTTTTTTCCCACTTTACAGGGCTAATCCTGTAAGGAAGGCAGGAAGGAAACATTCTGGTGTTGTTTCTAGCCTAATCGTTATTGCCCTTGTTAATCTTTATTAACCCTTGTTACATTCTAACAGCTAAGACGAAGCGCCCATCGACATAAGTGATGTTGAGTTGGCCACGCCCACCCAGTCACATGACCACCAAGCCACACCTACCCAGTTGGTCATTAGGGCAGAGAACTGGTTGTTAACCTATTTGAATCCCACCACTGAAATGACCACAGACTCAATTTTTAAAACTGCAGTGGTCCTTCAACATTCCTAAAGTTCTCCAAGAATGGGAAAGAATTACAGCAATTTTGGAGACTGCACAATTCTCCCTCCCATCTGAATCAACAGCAGTGAGAAGTCAGGGAGGGAGGCAAAGAGAACAAACAAAACCAAATGTCTAGGAAATAAGAAAACCATTATTGCATTTCAAATTCCTTTCTGGATGATATGAATTATTTTTTCCCTTCCATATACGATTATTCTATATCAAAAATATTGGGGGAGGGGGGTTGATTGAGCCAAAAAAAAAGCAAATATACACTCATAAAAATGGCATGAAAATCTACTGTGTTGCAAAAGACTGCTTATTAACTCAATGCAGCACCTTGGGGATGTCCACTTCTGTCGTTATGCTGCTGAGGCAGGTCTCCATAAAGAAAGTGCAAAGGTCCCTGTTTATATAATAAATGCATAAATCATCATGTCATCTTTGCCTTTTCTTCCCATCAATATTTTCCTTTCTCAGGATTGCTGCTATTGACTCGCACTTCACTTCCAGAAAAGGTCATCTTCTGTAAACAACTATTCTACTTGATAATTGAAGATTATTAGAGATTAACAAGATCTGAGAAGCAGCTGGGATCCTTCTCTGAACAGCATTGTTTTTTAAATAATGCTGAAATCTCTCTCTTTCTCTCTCTCTCTCTCTCTCTCTCTCTCTCTGTCTGTCTATCTTTCTTCCTTCCTACCTTCCTTCCATCCTTCCTTCCTTCTTTCTTCCTTTCCCTTCCTTTATTTCCCTTCCTTCTTATTTCCTTCCTTCTTCCTTCCTTTCCCTTCCTTTCTTTTCCTTCCTCCCCTCTTCCTTCCTCCCTTTTCTTTCCTTTCCTTTTCCTTCCTTCTTCCTTCCTTTCCCTTCCTTCCTTTTCCTTCCTTCCTTCCCTCCTTCTTCCTTCCTTCCTTCCTCCTTCCTTTTCCTTCCTTCCCTCTTTCTTTCTTTCTTTCTTTCTTTCTTTTTTCTTCCTTTCTTTCCCTTTCTTTCTTTTCCTTCCTTTCTTTTCCTTCCTTCCTTCCTTTTTTTCCTTCCTTCCTTCCTTCCTTCCTTCCTTCCTTCCGTCTTTCTTTCTTTCTTTCTTTCTTTCTTTCTTTCTTTCTTTCTTTCTTTCTTCTGTCAAAGGCAAATTTAAAGAAATTTAATGTCTGTACTCTGTATTTCAGTACTATCAGATTATGTTCCATGGCATCTAATTTCCGATTAAGTAGCTCAACCATGAATAGTTGCAAGTGGAATTTGTACAATCTTGATTTGGAAAAAAAACCTAGGCAGGTTAACAAATACTGCATGTAAGAGAAACTGACAGTTTGAATCCACATTGGGTAAATTAGATGCTTTCTTCCTGTATTTGGAGTTGACATTTAATCACAGATGAGATTACAAACCAGTGATTCTTGAGTGATAGCTGAACCTTATTATAATTTATAATATTCACATGTGCACCTGGTTGCAGTCACCCACACATATATGGTCACACTGTCTTCAATATTGCGCTAAGCCATCTTTTGATTCATAGTGGTTTGTGGAATGCCATCATTGGCTGAATTAGCCATCATTAATGCATCAATAAAGGCTAAATACATAATAGTACAGGCAGGGAGGGCATGTTATAGGTCTCATCTACTAAGAAGTTTCATCCCAATGAAATTAGCCCACGCCCTATTGACTTTTTGGAAATTTCTCAAAACCTGGTTATTTCAGTAAGTTTGAGAATCTCTGTGAGATAAGTGCATTAATTTGCGTCTTTGAAACACTCCCCTCTAGTGTTATTTATATTTAATTGTTGTAATGGCTATTTAAGATATGTTTTAAGATGCATGGGCAGCCACATTATGGACCCCAAGAACCCTTAGATAACTGTTCTTTTCAGGATAACACTACAATGTTCAATTTATTATTGCACATAGATGCAATGCTTTTATGAGTATCAGCTGTTAATATGAATACATTGTAATAGGGTAGAATTAATTATGCGATAGCCCAGGCCTCATAAATCCAAAGCTCGTAGAACCGTGGCTCTTAGGGATTTTGTTTAGAATTTATGTCTGTAAATATTAGAAAGAACAAACATCTGAAGAAGATAGTCCCCCATTGTTCAGAATTCAGTTATTTATTTATTTTATTTATATATTTAGTTTGTCAAACATGTACAAGATGGCAGGTATAGGTATGAACATGGACATGAACAAAGGAAATGAATACAAATAAATAGGGGCAGTAGGACAGGGATGGTAGGCACGCTGGTGCACTTATGCATGCCCCCTTTACAGACCTCTTAGGAATGGGGTGAGGTCCACGCTAGACAGTTTAAGGTGGAAGCTGTGAGGGTTTAAGGATGTAGCAACTAAGTCAGGTAGAGCATTTCAGGCGTTGACCACTCTGTTGCTGAAGTTGTATTTTCTGCAATCAAAGATTGAAAGGACACTAAAACAACTTCAGTCAAATGAGAACCATGCTATGTTGATAGTAAGATTCATTAAGAACCTTTGACATCTGACATGAATATAAGTAGTGACTGTGGAAGAGATGCACGAAAATTAATTGTAACCAACTGACACACTTTCTACAACATGTACTGTAAGATGATGATTTTTTTTTTTTTTTGGTGTTGTTGGTTTAATAAAAATAAAAATTTCATGCAAAAAAAAAAAGATTGGAGCGGTTTACCTTGAGTTTGTAATTATTGTTTGCCTGAGTATTATTGAGGTTGAAGCCGAAGAAGTCGTTGACAGGTAGTTTAGTTAGTTTAGTTTAGTTTTATTGATCTTGTATGCCGCCCACTCCCGAAGGACTCCGGGCGGCTTACAATAAAACAAGGGAAGGGGATAATACACAAAACAACATATTAAAATACACAACAATCACAATTTCTGAGGGGCTGGATATTTTGAAAGCCCCCCGGCCTGCTGGAGCAGCCAGGACTTAACGGCTTTGCGGAAGGCCGGGAGGGTAGTAAGGGTCCGGATCTCCACGGGGAGATCGTTCCAGAGGGCTGGAGCTGCGACAGAGAAGGCTCTCCCCTGGGGAGTCGCCAGCCGACATTGGCTGGCAGATGGGATCCAGAGAAGACCTAACCTGTGTGATCTAATCGGTCTATGGGAGGTGATCGGCAGGAGGCGGTCTCTCAGGTACCCAGCTCTGATGCCATGAAGGGCTTTATAGGGCTTTATAGGTAGGACGTTGTAGAAGATAATTTTGTGTACTATATTTAGGTCAGACTGTAGGTGGCATATTTCCAGGTTGTCCAGGCCCAAAATTTTGTGCTTGGTGGTACAAGGAATTCTATTGCAAGCAGAGGAGTGAAGTACTCTCCTCATGAAATACCTCTGGACTCGCTCAATTGTATTAATGTCCGATATACAGTGTAGATTCCAGGCAGACGAGCTGTATTCAAGAATTGGTCTGGCAAAGGTTTTGTATGCCCTAGTTTGCAGTACAATGTTACCGGAGAAGAAGCTTCGCAAAATTAGGTTAACAACCTAATTTTTTGAACCCCTCAGGGAGGGAACTGGCAAGAAGACGGTTCCACTGGCCTCAATGCTTTCCTTATGTAATGTGCTGCCATACACCAACTGTTTCCCATTCTCAGGATTTTGTAAGCGGTTGAATTCAATCTGCTATTGAGTGTGGAGTGGTTTACCTTGAGTTCTTGGCCCCATTTTTGTAGCTACAGGTCTAAAGAGCTTCATACTGACTAGCCCTTGATACTCTTTGTGATTTAAGATCACTCAGGAGTTCAGGAAAATGGAGGGTTGACTAAGAACCCATTTCTTCTATGTAAACTCCCCAACTGAACCAAATCATTGTTTGAATAAGGAATTCCTTTGGGACATATTCCACCACTTTCCCAGTTTGTACCTGCAAGCTTTCTGCTACTCTAGAAAGACAGCATCATGCCATATTTAATGAATGGACTAGTCCAGAGGCAAAAAAATAAATAAATGGATCAGTCGCTGGGGATGTAACATTTCTAGTACATTGCTTTGGGGCAAAGGCTTCATGGGCGAATACAGCCATGCAGGCTTCAGCCTTAGTCTTTGGCAAGAGCCCAACATGTACTCTAATTGGCTGACAACATGTTAGCTGTCATTCTGCATTACGTTAATGGTTCTTTGGAATGAATGGCTAAAAAAGTAGAGGTAGGAATAATAAAAGGCAGATTTGTCACCTGGCAACATTCTCTGTTATTGCACTGCTGATCAAAAGGAACTGTGCCCCGAGCGATACAGAAGTAAGAACATTGTGGATTTTGTACTAACAACATTTTACTCACAGATACACTTATTTTCCAAGTCTTTCCACATGTTGGAACTCACCGTCAATGCTGTGCAGACTTTATGATCATTTTCTTGGCTAACGTTGACTTTAAACTCATTTTCCATCCCATCTGTTTCCTCTCTGATATTTGGTGATTTAAAAGAAAATATTTATGGACCAATGAAAGTATATGAAAAAAAAATGAATAAAACTATCCCCTAACAACAAGAACGATCGTAAACCATTTGTGAGCAAAGCTTATATGTAAGAAAATAAATGTATTGTGGTTGTTTAACACAGTGGTCTCCAACCTTGGCAACTTTAAGACTTGTGGACTTCAACTCCCAGAGTTCCTCAGCCAGCAAAGCTGGCTGAGGAACTCTGGGAGTTGAAGTCCACAGGTCTTAAAGTTGCCAAGGTTGGAGACCACTGGTTTAACAGATCAGGAAGGTAAAAAGTATCAGTGTCCACAAAATTTAAATATGGGGGTAATTGATTCATGGTGAACGTCCCTATAGAACCAGCAATACAAAAGAACATAGTTGAGGTTTCTAGGGCACCCATCTCACGGGACAGTATTGAATTTTCTATGGAATTTTCCAAAACTGGTAGTCTTTGACCAGTGGTGGGATTCAAACAATTTAACAACCGGTTCTCTACCCTAATGATTTCTTCCAACAACCAGTTCATCAAACTGCTCAGAAAGTTAACAACGGGTTCTCCTGAAGTGGTGCGAACCGGCTGAATCCCACCACTGTCTTCGACTCACAAAAGCCCATTTTGTGGCTTTTCGAAGTTTTAACAGCACTGAAAAAGTGACTTACGACTTTTTCACATGACCATTGCAGCATTCACATGATCAAAATTCAGATGTTTGGCAACTGACTTATATTTATGACGGTTGCAGTGTCCTGGGGTCATGTGGTCACCTTTTGAGGCCTTCTGACAATCAAAGTCAATGAGGAAGCCAGATTCACTTAACCATCATGTTACTAACTCAACAACTGCAGTGATTCACTTAATAACCGTGGCAAGAAAGATCACAGTGAACAACTGACTCGCTTAGCAACATAAATGTTGGGCTCAATTATGGTTGTAAGTCAAGGACTACAAGTATTTCCCTTCCAGGACAGCTGTGGGGAGAGTATTAAATCAAGCTAAAGATCAGACTCTCCTGAACTTTACTCATAGGTGACTGCAAAGTAATGTTATCCTTCCAATACCTCCCCTCCTCCCATCTTGGCACAACTAATCCTTCCATTGCTGCCATCATCCTGCTAGAATCAATGAAGTTTTTTGGATGAGAAGTGAAACATTTTCTTCTTCAAGGATTCTTCTTCCTCAGGGGAAAAAAACCCAGTCCAGTTGCCTTTTGAAAAACCACTGTTGAGTATTGCTGATCTGGATTGGCTGCTGTTTAGGCGGGAGTAATCCCTGTCTCTGATTGGTTGGTAGCGGTTGACAGCAGGGTATTTAAAGGCGCTGTCAGGGGTGAATTAGCGCTTCATGTTTTGTGTTTTGAAGTTACTGTTCTCTGTTGCCTAATAAAATGTTGCCTTAACCAAGCCTTCGCCTAGTTATTGAGTTCTGAACCTTATAGTCCAGTGTTTCTCAACCTTGGCTACTTGAAGATGTCTGGACTTCAACTCTGGGAGTTGAAGTTCAGACATCTTCAAGTTGCCAAGATTGAGAAACACCGTTATAGTCAAACACAGCAAGCACCTTTGAGAAAAAAACTACAATCTGGATCATTGAGAATCTCCACAGACACAGATACCCTTATTGTCTGAGTCTTTCCAAATGGTGACACTTGCCATCTCCAAAAAAAACCACTGTGCTGACTTCACTATAAGTCATTTGGCTAACACATTGGCTTGTTGGAAAGATAATCCATCTGGTTCCGTTCCAAACTGGGAGAAAGGCACTGGAAATAAAATGGAGTCTGGATAAATTGAGGTTCCATTTATTGAGGAAGCAGAACTACCAATCCCATGTGATTCTGGGAGAGGCGACCAAATGGAATTTAGAGTTGGGTGGGTTTTAATACCTTCTGGATTCCTTTGGAGTCCCGTAGGCGTCATGGCTGGCTCTATAGGCAAATCCTAGGTGTTTGAGCTAATTTGTCAACCTTTGGGCTTGCTGCTTATCTGACGTTCCTGCCTGACCCAGTCTTTCTAAATGGGTTACCAAATCTGCACTTCTAAAAGCTGGCATCCTCAGTTTCTGCTTGGGGCAGGGAAACTGGGGCTGGTTTCTGCCTCCCTTAGGTCCCCCCCCCATTTCTCCATTAGGGGAAATAAGCACTTAAGCAATAAGCACTTAGATTTATATGCTGCTTCACAGTGCTTTTTACAGCCCTCTCTTAGTGGTTTACTGAGCCTATTGCCCCCAACAATCTTGTTAAGTACTTAAGTACTTTGAATATGTTAAGTACCTTGGATGCATGCAGTTTCCACCAAGGTCCTCCGCTACCAGCAGGAACTCATTTAAATCTGATTGGCCGAAGGCCCTGCTGGAGCCCTATAAAACGGCTACTGCCGGACAGGACCTTCGCTGGATTGTAGAGAACAGTCACTGAATAAAGAGCTGTTGTTACTGAGCCTGAGTCTGCCTCCTCCGTTCACCTGATCTAACAAATCTGGGTCCTCATTTTTTATCCATCTCGAAAGGATGGAAGGCTGAGTCAACCTTGAGCCTGATGAGATTCGAACTGCCAAACCTTTGGCAATCAGCAGTCAGCAGAAGTAACCTGCGATACTGCACTCTAACCACTGTACCACCACAACTCATGTTCTATTCGGTTGTTGGGAGAAATGTCCTTCTGAGTTCAGCTCCAAGTGGGGAAAAAAGACACTGGAAACATGGAGCCTGATTGGAAAGATGGTATAATAGTGGACAGGATCACATGGCTTGAGCTCCTGGGGAAAATGGTGATCACATGCTTCCAGATGTTGTGTGAAGAAGGAGAGAGAGAGAAAAAAAGGGACTTCCTGGGTTTTTTATACTCTGTTCGATCCCACCACTCTGTTTCTTGTTCCTGTGTATGAAATGTATTCTGACTCCCATGGGACCATGCAAGGGCAACTCTTTGGTTGAGTTCCCAGATGCCATGAGTTTCTGTAGAAAGCTAATCCCATCTTTGTTATGCAGAGTAAACTAGTTCAGGGCCCCTAATGGCCCATTGAGAAAGGTGGGGGCTATTAAGAGTGAGTCTGTTTCCTGCCTAAAAACATGTTTCTCCATTTCTTATCCAGGGAAATATAATATTCTGCCTTTTCAATATTTCCTGGGATATTTCATTCTTCTAGAAAGAGGGGAGGGTGCTAACTCCCTACGCTGTCCTGCTTTTTAATATTCCCAAAATATTTTATTCTTGGGGGGGGGGGGCTTTAAACCCACAAGCTTTAAAGCCATTTTCACTCCATTCCATGAAGTTGCAAAGCAATGATTTCTGAAATTCATTGCTTTAAAGAGAGGAAGGGGCACGGATAACAATGGGGCAGGAGGGAACAAAGCACAACTCTTGCTGATCCCTATTTTACCTGCAGGCCTCATTCTGCTTCCACGTGATTTCACTCTGGATTCCTGCTACAAAATGCATGGCTATTTTGAAGTAAGTGGATTGATCGCTTGCAAATATTCCTCAGTGCAGCAATTGAATTTCCCCTTCTCTGCATGATTACACTCAAATGATCAGGAAGACCAGTCTCAGGTTCCATCCTCCACCATTATTGCTTCCTACACACACCCCTTTCCCCTCCACAGCACTGATGATATTTAAAACTAAGCTAAGTGCAGTTATATCCCTTGTAGTGCATGGCTGTTAACGTTCATATCAGTAATGTTTTCCCCCCTTCTGGGGTAAGCAGTGTTATGCAAATGACAGCAAAGGAGTAAGAAATAATAAGAGGAGATAAGAGGAAAGGGAAGGGAATCTAAATGCAGAAAAGCTTAAAAGCCTTCTGATCAGCATAATGGAGTGATCAGCAAGCTTCATGAATTCAGAGTTTAGTGTTGCATAGGGCAGGTACAAGGCAGGATTCTGCTTAAGAAACTATCAGAAAATGGACTAAGTAATAAAGAGGCAAACTCTCATTTTTTGGAAGCTTTTCCAGGGCTGGGCTGATTGAAACAAGATTTGAGGGGGCGGGGAAAGGGACCCAGAAGGCAGGTCTGTTCAGTGAGGAGGAAAATATCCATAGATAGACCCACCATGATTGTCTCTTCTTTTGTTTCTTTTCAGAAAGCAGGGATGGAAGTAGAGATGAATGGGCATTCAAGTGATGAAAGAAATGTTCTTCTGGGTTCGGCTCCAAGTGGGGGAAAAGACACTGGAGACATGGAGGCTGCTTGGAAAGATGGTTTTAATGGTGGACAGGACCACATGGCTTGAGTCCTGAACAGAAAAGGTGATCACATGCTTCAATGTTGATGGAGAAAAAAGAAGGAAGGACTGAGATGTTGAATCCCTGGTTTTATGCCCTCTCTGACCTTTGATCTTGAGCTTGTATTCTGATTGGTTGTCAGACTCCCATGGGACCATACAGGGGCAACTCTCTAGGCTGCATTTTGAATCCAGGTTTGGTTGAGTTCTCAGATGCCATTTGGTGAGTTGGATAAAGGGCCAATATTATCATGCCTTAATCCCATTACCCTGGAGCTGAAGGGGAGAAGTCTTTATTATGTAAAGTAGACTAGCTCAGGCTTTAATTGCTCAATGACAAAGCGGGATGGACACGAAGCTGCAGGCAGCTATTCCGTCTTTTAAAACATGTTTCTTCCTTTTCACATCCAGAGATATTTTCAATATTTCCTAGGATATTTCATTTTTCTGGGAAAGGGCTGGGTGATAACTTCCTACAGAGGTAAACTCTCATTTTTGGGAATCTTTTCCAGGGCTGGGCTAATTGAAACAAGATTTGAGGGGGCGGGGAAAGGGACCCAGAAGGCAGGTCTGTTCAGTGAGGAGGAAACTACCCATAGATAGACCCACCATGATTGTCTCGTCTTTTGTTACTTTTCAGAAAGCAGGAATGGAAGTGGAGATGAATGGGCATTCAAGAATATAAACTCCCAAACGAATAGATTGATTGCAGAAAGGGTAATTAGGCTATTAGGAAAGAATTCCAGCAGCTGCACATATGTTTCCATGAGATGGCCTGGCTGAAGTTTTATCAAATCACAGCACTTTCCTAAAGTTTTACACAGCTGTAATGGATTTAGAGAAAGGTAGCCTCGGTGAGATGATTGGATTTAAGGAGACAGAATGGGGGGGGGGGAAGCAATAATCATTTCTCTACTGAAATGCTGCGAGAGATCAATCCAAGTAGCAGATGTGGAAAGCAAGCCCTTAGCATCTAGTGAAACCATTTAGAAGTTTGCAGCCTTATCTTGATCAGGGATTGACCCGGTATAGCTTTTCCTTGCAGCCTTCTCAGATTCTTTCTAATACAAGAAGCTTATTTTTAGAGTACTTATTATCAACTGTCCCCTTTAAAAAAGAAAAAGAAATTTTAACTAGTTTCCTCCAATCTTTACTATACATCAGTCTCGCTTCTTAACCAAACCCACCATTAGGGCCAGTGGAGACCTGAGTCTAAATATCAAGTTGAAGCAGGAGTCTTCAAAGCACCTTGAAAGAGAATTTAATAGAAGTTCTATTGTTTCTGATGTCCTTACAGGCACTATAATCTTTCATTCACTTTCACAGATGAGTGTCAATAATGAGTGATATAACAGATCAGCTGGCAGGATGTGAATACCATCCATTGAGTTTTATTATTTCAGAGTGCTTTTGATGGCTTCTTTCTCTCTTCTGTCTCTTTATCTCTTTCTCCCACCCCTATAAAATAACTTTGGGTCCCTTTCTTAGCCCTTTTAAGTAATCTGTTAAAAGCAATTAATAGAATAACAGAGTTGGAAGGGACCTTGGAGGTCTTCTAGTCCAACCCCCTGCTTAGGAAGGAAACTCAACACTACTTCAGACAAATGGTTAGCCAATCTCTTCTTAAAAATTTCCAATGTTGGGGCATTCACAACTTCTGGAGGCAAGTTTTTCCACTGATTAGTTGTTCTGTCAGGGAATTTCTCCTTAGTTCTAAGTTGCTTCTCTTGATTAGTTTCCACGCATTGTTTCTTGTTCTACCCTTAGGTGCTTTGGAGAATAGTTTGACTCCCTCTTCTTTGTGGCAACCCCTAAGGTATTGGAACATTGCTATCATGTCTCCCCTAGTCCTTCTTTTCATTAAACTAGACATATCCAGTTCCTGCATCCATTCCTCATATGTTTTAGCCTCCAGTTCCCTAATCATCAAAGCCTTAAATTTGCTCTGTTTATGTTAACATAATCTTCCTCAGCTCCACTTGCAACACTCTCATTATAGCTTCTAGGGCCTAGGCAGGCAATCTGGTACATGCTCTTGAGTTCAATTGCATATCAAAAGCCCACATGATTGGGATAGATTTAAATCTCTAGACATTGACTGAATGAGTGCTAGATTTAGCCAGATCCTAGCTGTCCTTTAGGATGTGGAGTTGGCAGAATGACCATTCAAAATCCCTTTTGAGCAGAAGTAGCTGAAAACTCCCAATGCACTCATTTGGAAGGCAACCAGCAACAAACAGCTTGCAGAACCAAGCTGTCTTTCCCAGTTGAAATAAATCACAGCGCCATGCCTTAAAAGACACAACAGATCAGTCTACCACTTTTTCCAAATGATCCTTTCGCATCTGTTTTAAAACAGGTCTAGCACAATTGTGGAGGCGCAGTAAATATATAAAAAATCAATACTAAAACAACTGGAGCATCACTTGAACACCATTGGCATTGAAAATTTATGATTTTTACAATGGCAAAAAGCGGTGTTACTTGGAACAGCTCACATTCTGGGATGATCCCCCTAACACGGGTGTCAAACTGAAGGCCCGCAGACCGGATTCGGCCCATGGAGCGCTTAGATTTGGCCCATGGGGCCACCTTGGAAACAATGGACTGGCCTGTGGTGTCTCTGCCAGCGAAAACAGAGCTTCCCCCAAGCTGGCCGAGGGCAGCAGGAGGTTTTTGTGGCCAAAAACAGAGCTTGGGAGCCAGTTTTCACTGGCAGAGTGCTCAGACCACCAAAGGCACCCCTGACATGAATGATGTCAAGCTGGCCCAGAGGTGGGTTCCTACCAGTTCGCACCTATTCGGTAGAACCGGTTCGTCAAATCTACCGAACCGGTTAGAAGAGGTTCCACCAGTGGACACAGAAAGCAGGCCACACCTACAGAAGAGGTTCCAAAAAATTTTGAAACCCACCACTGGTCCTTGGATATGATTATTCTACACTATCATGCTCATATTTATAAAACTCAGTGCCTCTGTAAAAGGTAAGGATGACTACTGCATTTGTGGTGCAATCAGAACATTGTGTGTGTTGAAGTTGTTTTAACGCAAACCAAAGATGCCTTTTAAAAAACAAGTTTACATCATATTCTTATGCATGCTAGTGCTGCGTGTGAGGTAATTGAAGGTGGTTCTGACAAGTGTTGTTGGAATCTTCATATCCGGTCACATGGGTGGCAAGCCACTCCCATCCAGTCACATGGGCAGCAGGCCACTCCCACAAAGGAGGCCACACCCACAGAGTAGGTTCGAACAATTTTTGAAACCCACCACTGAGCTGGCCATACCCACAATGGCCACGCCCACCCCAGCCCTCCAAGATCAAACACAACCCTGATGCGGCCCTCGATGAAATCGAATTTGACACCCCTGCTCTAACACCATCTAATATGCACATCTGCTTTTCCCAGGTCCCTTGGCAAGGACTCGATAGGTGAACAAAAATGTTATATTGGTAGGAGCAAAATGTTGGTTTTTTCCTAGCTGTCCAAGCCACAGTAACCATACAGGGTAGTGCTCAGTGGTGGGTTCCTACCAGTTTGGACCGGGTTGGCCAAACCAGGAGTGGTTTGGCAGCCTGGGTCACTGGAATTGGCAGCGACCCAGGCTTGCCACACCCCTGAACTGGTTGGTTTTCGGTTCTGCACATGTGCAGAACAGTTTTCCTCGCACAAATGTACTCCCCCCCCCATTTTTTAAACATTTTGTGCATGCACAGACCTATTTATGTGCAATTTTTGTGTGCACCGAACCAGCAGTAACGCTAGCAGCAGCCCACTCCTGGTAGTACTCAATGGCTGGAGATGAGGGACCATGCTTAAAGCATCTTTTAGTGACCCCAAGAAGCTGGCCAAATCTAATATATACTGGAAGAAGAGAAGAAACACGACCTTAAAAGTTTAACAGCTACCTAGAAACTTTAAGCTATTTCCGTAGTGGGTTGAAGATGCACTAGAGGAGACATCATTTTCTGCAGTTTTCTAAAAATGGTTATTGAGACATCTTCTCACTACAGGTAGCTGGATGTGAGGATCAGTTCCGAGTCTTGGTGCTAGGCAGTTTGGGAATGATTCTGCCGTGCTTTTCTCAACCTTGTTATCAGGATTGTCATATGTGGAATTTAGTACTACTGCTATTTTCGTTCCTCTCTGCCAAAAAACAAAGCATATGCAGACATTTCTATTTTTTCCAAGGCAGTTTATGATTTTTTTAAAAAAAATCAAATCTTGAAATTACTCAAATCAAATTGATTAGCTCTTGCATTGCAAATATATCACAACTGCTCTCAGTTTTTGAATCTCTCACCTGGATCCAAGCTAGGCAGATTTGCACAGACCTTGTTTATGTAGTCCTGAGTGTATCATAAAAGCTGGTTCTGGGTTCAACCACTGATTCTTCCCAAGTATCCCATTAAAGACTCTTTCAGCTTCTAGAGAATTTATTGTAGCTAAGAATGCTTCCAAGAGACCCAGCTTGGTTTAATACTTAAAACATCAGTCTAGAAATTGGGAGACGGTGAGTTTTTAGTTCCACCTTGATGGTATTGGTTTGGAACTTTATTGTTTGAGAGGACTCCTAGGAAGACCATGGACAGCCAAGAAAACAAACTAATAAATCATAAAACTACTCAACGTGGAATTCTCCCTCAAGGCATAAATGACCAATGAGCCATTGGAAGAGCTAAGGAATAGATTGTCATAGAGAAAATCTATCTATGTGGTTGCTAGGAGTGAAAATGACTTGATAGCACATAATCAATTGCAAACTTTTTATAACTTTTGCTTGCATCATTAAGAACTACTGTAGAGGAAAGGACAGAATAATACAGTAGTAATTTTAAGCAACACTAAGCTATTGACCTTAATGGGAATGAATCTCTGTCCTGCACAATAACTTGTCAGAGATAGCAATCCTCTTCTTACACAATAGTCAAAGCAATCTTCTTAAAAGTACAAGACATTTCTGAAGCCTATTATTGTGTATAATATATAAATGGCTGTGTGTGTGTTCCAGCATAACTCTGGAACACCTTGAGCAATTTCAACCAAACTTGGTACAAAGATAACTTACTCTCTGGAAACAAACACTGTGGGATTAAGACACCCCTCGGGGTGTATGTTCTGTGAAGATACAGCCTGTTGTGCCTTAAAATGGCTTCTTCCATACTGTGGTAAAATGGCTTCTACTGTACAGTGCAGTGGAGTTGTCATGGTAACGGCTTCACAGTACTCCACAAGGGTGCTCCCTCTTGGGAGGCGGAAAATCCACCATTAGAAATTACATTTGGTCAGGAAATTTTTAACAAGGCTTTGATTATCTTTGAGGACAAATGCATAGCCATGATCAACATTACTGGGGCACAGGGAAAACATTTGTAACTAATTTAATTGTCGTCAAAATCAGGGCTTTTCCTGTCTAATACAGGATTAGGATGAATACCCAGGCAACACTGGGTTATCAGCTAGTAATAAATAAAACCAACTCTCCTTTGATAAAGGTGTTTACAGTAAAACTGTCACTGTACAGAATTAATTGCCCTTTAGGATATCTATACATCTTTGAAAGAACTGCATTCTGGGCTTTTCTAAGTTATTTTATCTAATTGGGTTTTTTTTTAATTGAATGTGTGATCATTCCAGTTTTAATCTGGAACGTTTGTAGAGAGTAGGATCTTGCAAATGAGTAATAGTTTTGCTTTGCTTGTCCTGTGTATCTTAAAATATTCCATGGAACAATTTTTCAGGCGTCTTGAAAATGGGCTGCAGCCCAATTGTTATGCTGGCAGGAAAGTCTGGATATTAAAGCCACTAGAGTCACTGTAATCTAGAGAAATTTGAGAAGCCAATTTTGAAAATGGCTTGCAACTCTTTAAAAAAAAAATGTCCTCCCATTTTTCCTCTGCATGTAAGCCTGGTTCCAAATGTAAGCATAATTTCATTGCTAAACTTTTTAAATTAAATAAAAGAAATGACCACAGCTTGCCCACAAACCACAGATTGTCTCATATGTCCATCTGATGGACTGCCACAAAGTGAGTAGATTTGAGAAGGAGGGACAGACTAAAAGTCACTCAGTGAGTTTCTGTGAGGGTGGACTAGAAATTAACTCACCCTGCTTCTTGTCCAGTGTTTTAAGCACTGCACAATGCTGCCACTTCTCAAAATATGTAGAATTTTATGTGTAATTATTTTTAGTTATTAACAATCAAAACTGTTCATCTAGGTAAGTCTTTAAATGAAAGCTGAAGGAGAGCTTCATTTTTCAGACGTGATTTTAGTAAAGGAGGAACTTAATAGTAACTACAAAGTAGATGAAAGATTCCAGACTCAAAGGTCTTAATTGGTTTAGACCAGTATTTCTTTTAATCTGGGCAAATTTAAGATGTCTGAACTCCAACTCGCAGAATTCCCAAGCGGTTGACAGTTGAATCATAGTAAAAAAAAGAAAAGAAATTAAAGTTTTTTTTCTAGAAGCTGAATGGCAAACGGGCTTTAAAAACTAACAAGCAGAGTTTTTTAAAAAAGAGCAAATATTTATTCTGCAATGAAGAAAGAAAATTGAGCATGCTTGCGGAACAGGACTCCAACTGGAATTCCAAGATCACTGAGGTCGCTTGAAGTGGGGAGCCGAAAGCAAATGGAACAGCACCGATCAATTATATTGTACATGGCAGCAGTCCCCAGTTTTTCCAGATTGGTAGACCAGTGGGGGAGACAGGGGATGGTTCCATGTGAGCAGCATGTGTGCGTGTGTGCACAAGCAGCTCCATTTGAGCAAGTGGAGGGCACACATACCCGCTGCTCACACCAATGGAGCTTTACACCCATACTACTTGCATGGCCCATTTGAAACTGTGTACTGGGCCTGGTACTGGGCCACGGCCCCTGGTATGTGAGAATTCCATAGATAATTACATGAAACAAGAAGAGATGCCACAGTGGCTCAGTGGTTAGAACGCAGTACTGCAGGCTACTTCTGCTGATCACCAGCTGCCAGCAGTTTGGCAGTTCAATTCTCACTGACTCAATGTCAGCCTTCCAGCCTTCTGAGGTCGGTAAACCCAGAGTACCCAGATTGTTGGGGACAATATGCTGACTCTGTAAACCGCTTAGAGAGGGCTGTAAAACACTATGAAGCAGTATATAAGTCTAAGTGTTATTGTTATTGCTATTATAGGGTCTATAGCTAAATTACAATATGAAATAATAAACATGGCGGAATGGGATAAGAGGTAGGAACGAAGTCAGAAAACCCACTTAAGTTCCACCTGAGATCAAAACTGGGAGAGGGTTCTACTGTAGGAAGTTATCACCCAGCCCTCTCCCAGAAAAATGAAATATCCTAGGAAATATTGAAAAGGCAGAATATTTCTCTGGATGTGAAAAGAAAGAAACATGTTTTAAAAGACAGAATAGCTGCCTGTAGCTTCCTGCACATCCCCACTTCATCAATGGGCCATTAAGAAGGCCAAGGTAGTCCACTTTACATAATAAAGGCTTCTCCACTTCAGCTCCAGGGGGATGGGATGAAAGCATGATAATATTGGCCCCAACTGATCACATGGCATTTGAGAACTCAACCAAACCTGGATTCAAAACACAGCCTAGAGAGTTGCTCCTGCATGGTCCCATGGGAGTCTGACAACCAATCAGAATACATTTCTTAAATAGGAACAGGAAACAGAGAGGGGGGACTGAACAGGTCATAAAAAGCCCAGCAAGCCCTTCCCTCAGCCCGTCTCTTCTTCTCCACCAACAGCCATGTGGTCCTGTCCACCAATAAACCATCTTTCCAAGCAGCCTCCATGTCTCCAGTGTCTTTTTCCCCACTTGGAGCCAAACCCAGAAGGACATTTCTTTCATTACTACTTAACATTAAAATTGGGGATTTCCCACCACCACCACCCCTGCCCACCTAAGATCAAAACTGAAGTTAGGAATATGTTTGTTGTTCTTGCAAACCCATACTTGAGAGCAACTGTATTACATTTGGAGTTTTAAAATAAAGTTCTCCAAAGCACCTGAGGGCAGAACAAGAAGCAATGGTTGGAAACTGATCAAGGCGAGAAGCAACTTAGACCCGA
This sequence comes from Thamnophis sirtalis, assembly GCF_051295495.1. Taxonomy (NCBI): domain Eukaryota; kingdom Metazoa; phylum Chordata; class Lepidosauria; order Squamata; family Natricidae; genus Thamnophis; species Thamnophis sirtalis. Next base: position 19,629,539 of record NW_028261389.1, read on the forward strand.
GGAGAAATTTCCTGACAGTTAGAACAATTAATCAGTGGAACAGCTTGCCTCCAGAAGTTGTGAATGCCCCAACACTGGAAGTCTTTAAGAAGATGTTGGATAGCCATTTGTCTAAAATGGTATAGGGCTTCCTGTCTAGGCAGGGGGTTGGACTAGAAGACCTCCAAGGTCCCTTCCAACTCTGCTATTGTATAAAATGGAATCCGTGCAGAGTACTGAGCCAGAAAAAAGTTTTTTAAAAAAATAGCTCATGGGGAGAAAAAAAAAAGCATTCAGAAGTTGATAGCTTTTGGCCACTGAAAAACATTGCTGTAGTCCCTGAACTAAAATATATTTGTCTGTTGAAAACCCTGAACCTCCCACACCTCCGCAGTCTGCTCTGAATAATACAGTTCCTGTTTATGCTTCAAGTGGGCAACACATTTCCCAAGCATATGCAGGTACTTTGAAAAAGAAAATAAAAAAAATTACAGCCAAGCTGCATCTCTTGTAAGAAACGGTATGATAGGTATTGTGTAAAACATCTCAGAACCCAGGTGCCACGAAGAGTATAAATATAGTTTAAGCATATTAAAATTAAAGTGGCCAGCTGAATTTTCCCCAAAGCTAAGTCAGAGATGAATTTCCAAAGCTTTACTTAGGCAAAAGTATTTGTAGACATACCATATTGAAAACAACCAGAAAGAACTTCAATTAACGGGAGAAACAGCATTCTAGAAACA